>NC_090330.1:111138853-111237516 GCF_035084215.1 Heptranchias perlo
TCAGGGAATAAGATTGTCATCAACTCCCACCTGCAATATTTTCACATCATCACAGTATTTTCAGATTAAATACTCGCACAGACAATAGAATTATGAGTCAAAGAAATATTAATTGGAAAAATTAGACAGAGTTTGTCACACTAATTGTTACAATAAATACTGACCAGTTTGTACGTTTCCCATTTACAGATATACAGGGGCTCCTTATTTTGCTGCAATTGCGAGCCTTAAAGTGGTAAGTACACGGCCAAGATTCTTAGAGTTGAAGAATGCTATTTATAGATGCATTTTTTTTAAAAAAAAACCTCATAGTTTATGTTCAATCTGTATACTTGGTACACATATACTCACTGTTTATATTGGGTCTGTATACTTGGTACACATATACTCACTGTTTATATTGGGTCTGTATACTTGGTACACATATACTCACTGTTTATATTGGGTCTGTATACCTGGTACACATATACTCACTGTTTATATTGGGTCTGTATACTTGGTACACATATACTCACTGTTTATATTGGGTCTGTATACTTGGTACACATATACTCACTGTTTATATTGGGTCTGTATACCTGGTACACATATACTCACTGTTTATATTGGGTCTGTATACTTGGTACACATATACTCACTGTTTATATTGGGTCTGTATACTTGGTACACATATACTCACTGTTTATATTGGGTCTGTATACTTGGTACACATATACTCACTGTTTATATTGGGTCTGTATACCTGGTACACATATACTCACTGTTTATATTGGGTCTGTATACTTGGTACACATATACTCACTGTTTATATTGGGTCTGTATACTTGGTACACATATACTCACTGTTTATATTGGGTCTGTATACTTGGTACACATATACTCACTGTTTATATTGGGTCTGTATACTTGGTACACATATACTCACTGTTTATATTGGGTCTGTATACCTGGTACACATATACTCACTGTTTATATTGGGTCTGTATACTTGGTACACATATACTCACTGTTTATATTGGGTCTGTATACTTGGTACACATATACTCACTGTTTATATTGGGTCTGTATACTTGGTGTACACATGTACTCACTGTTTACAGCAGCACTCTTGGATATTGATGGTAAAATAGAGTCTGTTGGGTTTAATCGACTTGCCTCTTCAATGAAGAAGTCTCTCTGGAACATTGGTGCTCGTGTCGCTAATTGTAGATATTCAGAGCTCGGGACTGTAGCTGTGAAGAGCAGCACTTTGTCAGGGAACCTGTTCAGTGGCTGTAACTTTGTGTTTAACACATTGCGTTGCGTCTGTTCGCTGTGGAATTCAAACTAAAGATAGAAAGAACTTGGATTTATTCAGAGAAAAGGACCCTGAAAGCTGGTTAGATTGTTGTAAAAACCCAACTGGTTCACTGATGCCCTTCAGGGAAGAGGAATTGCCCCCCGACCTGGTCTGGGCCTACACGTGACTCCAGTCCCACATCATGTGGTTGAACCTTATTGTCCCCGGGGTGGGGGAGCAATAGATGCTGCCTGGCCAGCGTCACCCGCAGCTGGTTGGAGATTGAGTTGTGGTTCCCTGGCCTACGGGACAGATGAGAAAGATGCAGCCACTCGTGCCTGTTGTATTAATCTTTGTTTTGTCGTTCTAGGGTGCTGACCTCTCTCACGTGTTCTGCAGTGAAGATGCAGCTCCAGTTATTAAATCCTACAGCCCCAATGTCATTGTTCATCCGGTCTTGTAAGTTTGCTTCTGTTGTTTTGAGAGCTCAGGAACTCCAGGCCTGTTGAACAGACAGAACGAGGCACATCGCAGATCACGGAGCGGATATGATCAAAGTGTCTAAAATGATCAAAGAATGGGACAGAAGCAGACTGGTCCCAGTAGTTGAGGGTCTAGAGCGAGGGGGCCATCGATACAAGATTAAATGAAAGAGATTTAGAACAGAGAGTTGTGAGGCCATGAATTCACTCCCAGAGTTAGTGGTGAGCAGGAACGATGTGAACATTCAGGATTAGATTGGAGAGGTGGGTGAAGGAAAAGGGGTTTGAAGGGATATGAGAACAGGGCAGGTAAACGTGATGGGGACTATTTGCTCGTGTGGCGGTTAAACGCTGGCACGGACTGGATGGGCCGAATGGCCTGTTACCATGTTGTAATTTCTATATATTTCGGTGAGTCTTGTGCATTTCCCACCGTGCGTTAACTGAGACAGAAGGCAAGTCTGCGTACAAGTACCTAGACCGGCCCCACTGCAAACAGCCGGTGGAGGTGGGGGGCACTGATTTATCTCCCCTTCCTGCAAGGAGGCTTCTAGCCTGTGGCTCAGTGCACAGACTGACAACAGCCCCGCAGAATCCCGAGAACAGGAGCAGGCATTTGGCAGAATGTTGGTTTCGAACCAGCGACAAACTCGGTGAAGTAAATTACTGAACGTTTCATCAATGCACCGAGCGGCTCACACGAGAATTATTTAGAGTTGGATTCCTGAGGTTTTTAATGAAAGCGGGGAGTGCACTGTGTATTGATCTGTTTGTAAATCCAGGGTTTATTTTTGTAGAGACCGTTCCAGTGCTGTGGAGGATGTAGAGCAATGGTTACCTGCTCTTCATACACTGGTGATTGGACCAGGGTTAGGAAGAGATGAGAAGATACTGCAGAATACAAAGGTGAGGATTGTAGTTAAAAGTCGTCCTCACCAAAGGTCCCTGTTGTGGTGACGTGAATTACGAGCTGGTTTGTAAACGGGCGGGCAGCGGGGGGCTGGAATTCTTCTCCTCACGCTCTGCGGGGCTCGGAGCTGACGGGGGACGGGGGGCAGCTTCAGCCTCACAGTAACACATACTCGCTGTGATGTCAGCAGAAAGATTATTGCTGCTTTGCCAAAATAGACACTTTAAAAATTGGAAAATTTTAAAAACATTTCCCCACCTGCTAATTTAACATTTATTGGCCTAGAAATTGGGAGGAAACGCGCTGCCCGCCATATTGGTAAAGGCCCGAAATATCAGGGTGCGATGCCGATCACCGGAAACAGCTCCTTTGCTAATGGGCCGAATGCCTGTTGGAGGCCCCACTGCAAGATTGCTTTGCCCCTGAGGCAGCTCTCAGGCTGCCTGGAGACCTGGTTCTCCCGACAGGTGGTTCTTAAAAGGGACCTGCTGCAGAGCGTTTCAAATATACCTGAATATGGAGCCGGGAGGAGCGGGAGCGCCCCTCGCCCCTCTATCCCTGCGGCCCCCCCCTCCCCTCGCCCCTCCCCACGGCCCCCCCGCCCTGCGGCCCCCCCTCCCCTCGCCCCTCCCCACGCCCCCCCCATCCCCACGGCCCCCCTATCCCTGCGGCCCCCCCTCCCCTCCCCCCCTCCCCACGGCCCCCCCCTCCCCGCGGAGGCCCCCCGTCCCCCCCTGCAGCCCCCACATTCAAACAACGCGGACAATGACCCCCCCCCCCCCCCCGCTATCTGCCATAGGAACAGGAGGAGGCCATTCAGCCCCTCGAGCCTGTCCTGCCATTCAGTTAGATAATTACTGAGTTATATCTTAACTCCATTTACCCCCTTGGGTTCTGTAACCCTTAATCCCCTCACCCAACAAAAATCTATCGATCTCAGTTTTGAAATTTTCAATTGACCCCCAGCCTCAACAGCTTTTTGGGGGAGAGAGTTCCAGATTTCCACTCCCCTTTGTGTGAAGAAGTGCTTCCTGACATCACCCCTGAACGGCCTGGCTCTAATTTTAAGGTTCTGCCCCCTTGTTCTGGACTCCCCCCACCAGAGGAAATAGTTTCTCTCTATCTACCCTATCAAATCCTTTAATCATCTTAAACACCTCGATTAGATCACCACTTAATCTTCTGTACTCGAGGGAATACAAGCCCAGTCTGTGCAACCTGTCCCCATAATTTAACCCTTTTAGCCCCGGTATCATTCTGGTGAATCTGCGCTGCACCCCCTCCAAGGCCAATATATCCTTCCTGAGGTGCGGTGCCCAGAACTGAACACAGTCTCCAGATGTGGTCTGACCAGAACTCTGAACAGCTGGAACATAACTTCCACCCCTTTGTATCCCAGTCCCCTCGAGGTAAAGGCCAACATGACCCAGTCCCTCACTCACTCACTCACCTGAGAGCTGATGCCTGTGTCACAGGGGCCCAATCTCGATCCGTGTTCACCCCCACGAGCTGCCTCTCGCTGTCCACAGGTCACCCGTTTGATGGAACTGAGGCCCCAAGGCCCAAAATCAGGGGAACCTCGGGCCTCACCGTTCAGGCACTGTGGTCGTACCCTGCGTCCCCGGATTTCTAGGCCACTGTCTTTAATAGTTGAATATTAGGGGCTGTTCCATAATCCACAATTTCCGAAGACCCCCCCCCCCCCATCCCAGGGATTTCCCTCCCCCCCCCCCCCCCCCCCAAGGATTTCCCTCCCCCCCCCCCCCCACCCCAGGGATTTCCCCCCCCCCCACCCCAGGGATTTCCCCACCCCAGGGATTTCCCCCCCCGCCCAAGGATTTCCCCCCTCCCCCCCCCCACCCCAGGGATTTCCCTCCCCCCCCCCCACCCAGGGATTTCCCCCCTCCCCCCCCCACCCCAGGGATTTTCCCCCCTCAGCGAGAGCCACACTGTGGAATTCCCCTGTTCCACTTCCCCCCCCCCCCCCCCCCCCCGGTCTCCGTTCTGTTGCCGGAGGTTTCAAAATTAAAACAACTTGGATTTTCTGGAACGCCTCTAATTTAGGAAAATGTTTCAATTGAATCAAATCCGAGTCCGTTGATGCGAAACTTTAAACGTGGGATCCCCGCTCCACAAACAATTCAAAATTAATTCAAAAATCAAAAAGGCCATAAATATAAGATAGTCACCAATAAATCCAATCGGGAATTCAGGAGAAACTTCTTTCCCCAGAGAGTGGTGAGAATGTGGAACTCGCTCCCACAAGGAGTAGTTGAGGTGAACAGTATAGATGTATTTAAGGGGAAGCTGGATAAACACATGAGGGAGAAAGGAATAGAAGGATATGGTGATAGGGTGAGATGAAGTAGGGAGGGAGGAGGCTCGTGTGGAGCATAAACACCGGGATAGACCAGTTGGGCCGAATGGCCTGTTTCTGTGCTGTACATTCTATGTACTGTTGACGACCTGGAAAACCGACAGAGCCTCACCGGTTGGAGGACCACAATCTCATTCGTTGCCGGTGGTGTGGGCTCTGAATGCAATTTTCTTTCACGACAGGGAATAATGGAGAAGTGCCAGCTCCGTGGGATGCCCATTGTGATCGATGCTGTGAGTAAAACTTTCTGCTCAGATTTATACAGATCTCATTGTATTTTAAGCTCTGGGATTTCTCCTTTCTCTGAATGTCTCTGTCCGGTTTCTATCTCACCTGCACAAAGCTCACTGGTGAGTGCTGATAAAAGAAAGAAAGAAATTGTGTTTATATCAGGCCTTTCACAACCTCAGGACGTCCCAAAGCTCTTTACAGACAATGAAGGTACAGTTTGGTCACTGTTGTAATGTAGGAAACACGGCAGCCAATTTGCACACAGGACGATCCCCCACACAACAATGTGATAATGACCAGATCATTTGTTTCAGTGATGTTGGTTGAGGAATAAATATTGGCCCTGGACACCGGGGAGAACTCCCCCTGCTCTTCTTCAAAATAGTGGCCGTGGGATCTTTTAAATCCACCTGAGAGGGGCAGACGGGTCCTCTGTTTAATATCTCTTGCAAAAGACGGCACCTCCGACAGTGCGGCGCTCCCTCAGTACTGAACCTCCGACAGTGCAGCACTCCCTCAGTACTGACCCTCCGACAGTGCAGCGCTCCCTCAGAACTGACCCTCCGACAGTGCAGCGCTCCCTCGGTACTGACCCTCCGACAGTGCAGCGCTCCCTCAGTACTGACCCTCCGACAGTGCAGCGCTCCCTCAGTACTGACCCTCCGACAGTGCAGCGCTCCCTCAGTACTGACCCTCCGACAGTGCAGCGCTCCCTCAGTACTGACCCTCCGACAGTGCAGCGCTCCCTCAGTACTGACCCTCCGACAGTGCAGCGCTCCCTCAGTACTGACCCTCCGACAGTACAGCGCTCCCTCAGTACTGACCCTCCGACAGTGCAGCGCTCCCTCAGTACTGACCCTCCGACAGTGCAGCGCTCCCTCAGTACTGACCCTCCGACAGTGCAGCGCTCCCTCAGTACTGACCCTCCGACAGTGCAGCGCTCCCTCAGTACTGACCCTCCGACAGTGCAGCGCTCCCTCAGTACTGACCCTCCGACAGTGCAGCGCTCCCTCAGTACTGACCCTCCGACAGTGCAGCGCTCCCTCAGTACTGACCCTCCGACAGTGCAGCGCTCCCTCAGTACTGACCCTCCGACAGTGCAGCGCTCCCTCAGTACTGACCCTCCGACAGTGCAGCGCTCCCTCAGTACTGACCCTCCGACAGTGCAGCGCTCCCTCAGTACTGACCCTCCGACAGTGCAGCGCTCCCTCAGTACTGACCCTCCGACAGTGCAGCGCTCCCTCAGTACTGACCCTCCGACAGTGCAGCGCTCCCTCAGTACTGACCCTCCGACAGTGCAGCGCTCCCTCAGTACTGACCCTCCGACAGTGCAGCGCTCCCTCAGTACTGACCCTCCGACAGTGCAGCGCTCCCTCAGTACTGACCCTCCGACAGTGCAGCGCTCCCTCGGTACTGACCCTCCGACAGTGCAGCGCTCCCTCGGTACTGACCCTCCGACAGTGCAGCGCTCCCTCAGTACTGACCCTCCGACAGTGCAGCGCTCCCTCGGTACTGACCCTCCGACAGTGCAGCGCTCCCTCGGTACTGACCCTCCGACAGTGCAGCGCTCCCTCGGTACTGACCCTCCGACAGTGCAGCACTCCCTCAGTACTGACCCTCCGACAGTGCAGCGCTCCCTCGGTACTGACCCTCCGACAGTGCAGCGCTCCCTCGGTACTGACCCTCCGACAGTGCAGCGCTCCCTCGGTACTGACCCTCCGACAGTGCAGCACTCCCTCAGTACTGACCCTCCGACAGTGCAGCACTCCCTCAGTACTGACCCTCCGACAGTGCAGCGCTCCCTCAGAACTGACCCTCCGACAGTGCATCGCTCCCTCAGTACTGACCCTCCGACAGTGCAGCGCTCCCTCAGTACTGACCCTCCGACAGTGCAGCGCTCCCTCAGTACTGACCCTCCGACAGTGCAGCACTCCCTCAGTACTGACCCTCCGACAGTGCAGCACTCCCTCAGTACTGCACTGGGGGTGTCGGCCTGGATTTTGTGCTCGAGTCTCTGGAGTGGGACTTGAATCCACGACCTTCGGACTCAGAGGTGGGTCAGCTACCCACCGAGACAAGGCTGACCCTCTGGTTTTACGGTGTTTGATTTGTTTAGAGCACTGGCCTGTTATGTAAACCAAGGAATCCACACAGTTCTGGGCAACGTTTCACTTAATTCAAGTCACCGATCTCCACGCACCGTATCGACGGACGTGTGGGAGAGTGGAATTTTTTTTGAAGTTATAAGAAACTCGGAGGCGAAGCACTGATTGATTCTCCTTGTGCTGTGGGATCAATATTAGAGTTTCATTAACTGTACAGGGTGGATAAAGGGGAACCAGTGGACGTAGTGTATTTAGACTTCCAGAAGGCATTCGACAAGGTGCCACATAAAAGATTATTGCTCAAGATAAAGAATCACTGGATTGGGGGTAATATTCTGGCATGGGTGGAGGATTGGTTATCTAACAGGAAGCAGAGAGTTGGGATAAACGGTTCATTCTCGGACTGGCAACCAGTAGCCAGTGGTGTTCCGCAGGGGTCGGTGCTGGGTCCCCAACTCTTTACAATCTATATTAATGATTTGGAGGAGGGGACCAAGTGTAACATATCAAAGTTTTCAGATGATACAAAGATGGGAGGGAAAGTAGAGAGTGAGGAGGACATAAAAAACCGACAAGGGGATATAGACAGGCTGGGTGAGTGGGCAGAGATTTGGCAGATGCAATACAATATTGGAAAATGTGAGGTTATGCACTTTGGCAGGAAAAATCAGAGAGCAAGTTATTATCTTAATGGCGAGAGACTGGAAAGTACTGCAGTACAAAGGGATCTGGGGGTCCTAGTGCAAGAAGATCAAAAAGTTAGTTTGCAGGTGCAGCAGGTGATCAAGAAGGCCAACGGAATGTTGGCTTTTATTGCTCGGGGGATAGAATATAAAAACAGGGAGGTATTGCTGCAGTTATATAAGGTATTGGTGAGACCGCACCTGGAATACTGCATACAGTTTTGGTGTCCATACTTAAGAAAAGACATACTTGCTCTCGAGGCAGTACAAAGAAGGTTCACTCAGTTAATCCCGGGGATGAGGGGGCGGACATATGAGGAGAGGTTGAGTAGATTGGGACTCTACTCGTTGGAGTTCAGAAGAATGAGAGGTGATCTTATTGAAACATATAAGATTGTGAAGGGGCTTGATCGGGTGGATGCAGTAAGGGTGTATCCAAGGATGGGTGAAACTAGAACTAGGGGGCATAATCTTAGAATAAGGGGCTGCTCTTTCAAAACTGAGATGAGGAGAAACTTCTTCACTCAGAGGGTGGTAGGTCTGTGGAATTTGCTGCCCCAGGAAGCTGTGGAAGCTACATCATTAAATAAATTAAAAACAGAAATCAACAGTTTCCTAGAAGTAAAGGGAATTAGGGGTTATGGGGAGCGGGCAGGAAATTGGACATGAATTTAGATTTGAGGTTAGGATCAGATCAGCCATGATCTTATTGAATGGTGGAGCAGGCTCGAGGGGCCGATTGGCCAACTCCTGCTCCTATTTCTTATGTTCTTATGTTTGGCCCCTTTCCCTTTTCAGGATGGATTATGGATCGTTACCCACGAGCCATCTGTGATCCAGGGATATACCAAAGCCATTCTCACTCCAAATGTCGTCGAGTTCTCCAGACTCTACAAGGCGGTGGTGAGTCTTTGAGATGGATGATTGACTGTCGACTTTAATCAGCATTGTGCTCAGTTGGAACTTGTTGGGTGCATTTACCTTTGCTGACAGTTTAATGAAGCATGTCGATGACATCATGTGGCGTGGTTAGAACCATAGACAAGATACAGCACAGAAGGGGGACATTCGGCCCATCGTGTCCGCGCCGGCTCGAAGAACAACCAGGTGCCCATTCTAATCTCACCTTCCAGCACCCGGTCCGTAGCCCTGCAGCTTACAGCACTTTAGGTGCAGGTCCAGGTACTTTTTAAAAGAGTTGAGGGTCCCTGCCTCTTGCACCAATTCGGGCAGTGAATTCCATACACCCACCACCCTCTGGGTAAAAAAGTTTTTCCTCATGTCCCCTCTAATCCTTCCGCCAATCAGCTTAAATCTCTGTCCTCTAGTTCTTGAACTCTCCGCTAGGGGAAACAGGTACTTCCTGTCCACTCTATCTGGGCCCCTCATAATTTTGTACACCTCAATCAAGTCTCCCCTCAGCCTCCTCTGCTCCAAGGAAAACAACCCCAGCCTATCCAATCTCTCCTCGTAGCTGCAATTTTCAAGCCCTGGCAACATTCTTGTAAATCTTCTCTGCACTCTCTCCAGAGCAATTACATCCTTCCTGTAATGTGGTGACCAGAACTGCGCACAATACTCCATGGTTGCCATGGTGACTTTTGATCTGAGCTGGCAGATACAGAGATTGCAATAGTTAACTTGCACTTGGCTTTGAGAGGTCGTTGGCACTGCCTCGTGCCTTTTGCTAAAATAAATTTAAACAAGAGAAACTGTTTCCAGTGGCAGGAGGGTTGGTAACCAGAGGACACAGATTTACGGTAATTGGTAAAAGAACCGGGGGAGATGAGGAGAATTTATTTACGCAGCGAGTTGTTATGATCAGGAATGCGCTGCCTGAAAGGGCGGTGGAAGCAGATTCAATAATAACTTTCAAGGCAATAGTTAGGATGTGAGGGCAGAAGAGATTTACTCGAATGGTTCCAGGGATGAGGGACTTCAGTTACGTGGACAGACTGGAGAAGCTGGGGTTGTTCTCCTTAGAGCAGAGAAGGTTGAGAGGAGATTTGATAGAAGTGTTCAAAATCATGACAGGTTTAGATAAAGTAAATAAAGAGAAACTGTTCCCATTGGTGGAAGGGCCGAGAACCAGAGGATCAGATTTAAGGTGATTGGCAAAAGAACCAAAGGCGACCTGAGGAAAACCATTTTTAAACAGCGGTTCTGATCTGGAATGCGCCGCGTGAAAGAGTGGTGGAGGTAGATTCAATCATAGAAATTAGGAGCAGGAGCCTGCTCCGCCATTCAACATGATCATGGCTGATCCTCAATCTCAATACCATATTCCCGCTCTCTCCCCATACCCCTTGATGCTTTTTGTGTCTAGATGGCTTACAGAAAGGAATTGGATAAATATTTGAAGGGAAAAAATTTGCAGGGCTACAGGGAAAGAGCGGGGGAATGGGACTAATGGGATTGCTCTTACAAAGAGCCAGCACGGGCTCAATGGGCCAAACGGCCTCCTGTGTTGTAAGATCCTAAGATGCTTTGCGCTCTGTTCTTTATAAGCACTCCGTATTGACGTGGATTCTGTGTGTCCCAGCTGAAGGGCCCTGTGGATGTGAGTGATCATGAGGGAATGTTGCTTCAACTCAGCCAGGCACTGGGGAACGTGACTATCGTTCAGAAGGGACAGAAAGATCTCATTTCAGACGGAGCCACAGGTGAGCTTTACTAACGTAAGCATTGTCACAGAAACAATTCCTTCTGGCTCGATCAATGGCTTTCCAGCTCCTTTGTTGTTTTGTGCAGTGACCCTCGACCCTCCGAGATCTCTGCGCTCCTCCAATTCTGGCCTCTTGCCCATCCCCGATTCCCATCGCTCCACCATTGGCGGCCGTGCCTTCAGCTGCCTCGGCCCTAAGCTCTGGAATTCCCTCCCTAAACCTCTCCGCCTCTCTCTCCTCCTTTAAGACACTCCTTAAAATCTACCTCTTTGACCAAGCTTTTGGTCACCTGTCCTAATATCTCCTTATGTGGCTCGGCGTCAAATTCTGTCTGATAATCGCTCCTGTGAAGCGCCTTGGGACATTTTACTACGTTAGAGGCGCTATATAAATGCATGTTATTGTTGCTGAAAGCATCTGAGAGACTTTTCTAAATCATGAACGTAAATAAAAGAGACCCTTAGATGTAAATGTGTTTAATTTACCTTGGAAATCCTATTGGGCTGGAGAGTGACTGGAAAATGTTAATTTTTTTTGTCATGTTTCTATTTGATAGGGGGGGGGGGAATTTCTGATAATCAGCTTTTTATTTTCTAAAGGGTTTAATTTTGGATCATTTCCAACAGTTCCAAGCCCCTCTCAGCTCCTGCTTCCTGTCCAAATATAAAGCTGGGTTTAGTTTGTTTGACAGTAACGGGTGCAGTCAGAGGCTCTGTCCATTAAACGCTGGCGGTGGCTCGCACTTAACGTCTCCGCTAATTCAACAAGATTTTCCAGCGTGGGAGCGAGAAGCAGACTGAACAAGCTGGGAATTAGCACAGAGCAGTGGAGTGGTTGTTCAGATTGCACAGCGTCTCTCCCCGTGCATCGCTGGCGTTTACACCCCTCTTGCACACCAATAACCAAGGAAGTAAAGTGGCCGCAACATCAAAAAACACTCGTTTAATTTTCATTTTACCAACAAACGGACAAAAAGAGGTTAAAGTTCACACGCTGTGTGAAAAGAAGTATTGAGATCACATGTCTAGTGACAGGGTCTATTCCTTATTGTTTATTTACTGATCAGAAATACAATTAGCCACATCTGGATTCCCAATTAGCCACATGTGGCTAGTGTACTGAACAACACTGGTCTGCGCAGGACAGGGAAAGACTTGCGTTTATACAGCACTTTACACGACCTCAACGCATCCCAAATCACTTCACAGCCAATGAAGTACTTTTTGAAGTGTAGTCACTGTTGTAATGTAGGAAATGCAGCAGCCACTTTGCACACAGCAAGATCCCACAAACAGCAATGTGATAATGACCAGATAATCTGTTTTTAGGCGATAGTTCAGGGATAAATATTGACCAGGATACCAGTGAGAGCTCCCTTGCTCTTCTTCGAATAGTGGCCATGGGATCTTTTATGTCCACCTGAGAGGGCAAACTGAGCCTCGGTTTTACGTCTTATCCGAAAGATGGCACCTCTGACAGTGCAGCGTTCCCTCAGCACTGACCCTCCGACAGTGCAGCGCTCCCTCAGCACTGACCCTCCGACAGTGCAGCGCTCCCTCAGCACTGACCCTCCGACAGTGCAGCGCTCCCTCAGCACTGACCCTCCGACAGTGCAGCGCTCCCTCAGTACTGACCCTCCGACAGTGCGGCGCTCCCTCAGCACCGACCCTCCGACAGTGCAGCGCTCCCTCAGTACTGACCCTCCGACAGTGCAGCGCTCCCTCAGCACTGACCCTCCGACAGTGCAGCGCTCCCTCAGTACTGACCCTCCGACAGTGCAGCGCTCCCTCAGCACTGACCCTCCGACAGTGCAGCGCTCCCTCAGCACTGACCCTCCGACAGTGCAGCGCTCCCTCAGCACTGACCCTCCGACAGTGCAGCGCTCCCTCAGCACTGACCCTCCGACAGTGCAGCGCTCCCTCAGCACTGACCCTCCGACAGTGCAGCGCTCCCTCAGTACTGACCCTCCGACAGTGCAGCGCTCCCTCAGCACTGACCCTCCTACGGTCCCCTGGAGTGGGGAAGGGAGAACAGCTGAGTTGTGTGTTTGTTGTGAGCTGGTTTGGTCTGTTTGTCGCAGCCATGCCCCGAGCAGGGATTGATTGTTCACTTCCGCACTCCCAGGAAGCTGTTCAACCTGGGCAGGCTGCTTGCGTCCATTGAGGTAACGGAAGCTCCGTCTCACACAGTCTGCTATCTGTCGATGTTTGAGATCCAGTGGGGCAGTGAGCAGAGCAATAGGAACCTGATTGAATCACGGGGTGAAAACTGCATTCTGTTCATTCATATATTTCATGTAAAATAAAGCAGTATTTGGTTCACAATTGACCCTGTCTCACTAAAGTGCTTTTCAGTCTGCCTTTCATCAGATAGAAGTACACCTGGCAGAACGTGCAAGATGATATTATCCGGTGTATGTACCAAAGGGTCATCTTATTACAATCTACGTTTAACTAAATATTGTCTGGTAAAAGGGCACCCAGTTCACGGGGACGCAGGGTTTGTTTACAGGCGTGACCGATTGGGAACGTAACATTTAAAGAATGTTTCAGGCACTGATGTAATGAGCTTAATACAAATAATTAATAACAGTATCGAGTGATACAAGTTCTTTTGAATGATTACAACGGAGAAAGGTTTTTAATCTGTTCAAAGTTCATTAGTAAGCGGATAATTTAGTAAGTGTTTCTGGATAAGATTAAGGCTAACGGAGCACCTGTTTCTCTTGGTTTAGTACTTGTGTGCACACAGGAAGGGAGTGGTCGGAGGTGTGGGGGTCAGGGAGACCTGCTGTCCGGAGCCCTCGGGGTCCTGGTGCATTGGGCTTTCGTCGCTGGGATGGAGAAAACAGATGGGTAAGAATGGCATCGGTCTCTGATAAATGGAAACTCATTTGGAGATTTGTTATTTCTGCTGGTAACAAAACCTTAGCTGGTTACACAGGAGCGAGCCTTTGGATTAGTGGTAGCATTCCAGTCTGAGTCAGAAAGTTCAGGGTTCGAACCGGAGCTCCGGACGGTCCTGGGGAGGGGTGGAGGCCGCAGCCCCGGTTCGGTCATTCAGCGGGATCCTCATGTCCAGTGGGTGTGGGTCCCTCCACTCATCATATGGGTTGTGGGAGCCCATAAACCTGCTGTAAAAGACTAACCCCCCTGTGGACTGGCATAAAGATGGTTACAGCCATGAAAGGAGCCTTCATGTCGAGGCCCATCAGACTGTTAATCAGCCTGTGAATACTCCCACTACAAAATCAACCACCTGGTTACACTGGATGGTTACGGTTAACGTGCCCTGACCTGATTACACTGGATGGTTACGGTTAACGTGCCCTGACCTGGTTACACTGGATGGTTACGGTTAACGTGCCCTTCTAAAATGTGGATTTGTCTGTTTCGAGTAGAGGGTAAATTTAAGTGTAACCAAATACCCATCTTGTGCCCTGGGCAGAATTCATTACTACTGAGAAGCGACTTTTAAAAATGTATTTATTTATATTTCTCCCATTGTGTATTCCCTATTCCACTGCCCCAGCCTCTGCATCAATTTCCCAGCTGAGATTCTGCGAGATGGCACCTCCCTAATCCTCGGTCACTGCTTCTCCCTAACTGGCCGTGAGAAAGTGTGAGGGGCCAGTGTGAAATCAGCTCCTCTCCCCCTCCCTCGCACTCGATAACCTCCTGGCTTGGTTTCCAGTGCCTCTCTGTGGCTGAAATGGAGAACTGGGAAATCGGGAGAACGAAGGTGCATTTTCACATCCTGTAATCCCGTGCCACACTGTCAGTGGTGAATCGGAGATGCAGAGTGTAAACGAGCACTGGTTTGAGGGAGATCGTTTTTGCTGATTTCTGCTTAGATGCATTTCAGATAGTGTCTCGGAGCCTTTCACGCAGCAGCTCATCACTCTCTCTGTTCCCCCCAGGTTAAATCCTACACTTGTAGCTGCGTTCGGAGCTTGTGCCCTGACACGGCAGTGCAACTACCAGGCTTTTCAGAAATACCGGCGGTCAATGAGTACATCAGACATGATTGCAGAGATTAGTACAGCTTTTAACAAACTCTTCGAGACCTGAACTGGGGGCTCAGCTGTTGGAAGGGAACCGGGTGCTGAATATTGTACTGAAAGGCCAGAATTAAGGTGGTCTGTGCTGGCTCCTCCGCACACACTTCCCATTAAGTAACTGGGCAGAGTTTCTGATTTGTTTTTTCCCAAAAAATGTATAAATCCAGCCAGACAGCTGCAGTTGAAAAGTTGGAATTGGCAGTTACGATGAGCTGAATTTCTATGATTCTAACCTTATGAATAAATACACCAAAGTAATGGGAATATTTTAACTAATGTAAGTGGGAATGACAATTGCTGGTATGGGGAGCATGGAGAGTCCAATATTGTAAAACCCCCCTGCCCCGGCTAAAAGTTACAATGCATTGGCCTTATTTTGTTGGATGAGTTGGTAAAGTTTTGAGTGAAGTTAATTTCAATGCGCGGTCTAAATAAAACCGACAAATGTAAATCAGGTTGTTGATGCTTTGTATTAAACGGATGACATCTGCAATAATGGCATCTAAATCTCATTGCTTTTGTAAACGGTGCAGTTTAAAGCAAACACTGCACAGACAAACCAAGGAACTTGAAAAATTGAGTGTTTTTTTCCCTCTGGAACAGAAAAAGTTGAGGGAGGGGAATGAGAAGTTTACAAAATTGAGAGGTTTTGAGAAATGGAGAAAGATTGTTCCCACTGGTCGGTGAATCAGTAACAAGGGGCACAGACTGAGGATTATCACCAGAAAAACAAGGGGGGTAGTTAGAAGAAATAGGAGCAGGAGTAGGCCACACGGCCCCTCGAGCCTGCTCCGCCATTCAATCAGATCATGGCTGATCTTCGACATCAACTCCACTTTCCCGCCTTATCCCCATATCCCTTGATTCCCCTAGAGTCCAAAAATCTATCACTCTCAGCCTTGAATATACTCAATGACTCAGCACCACAGCCCTCTGGGGTAGAGAATTCCAAAGATTCAGAACCCTCAGTGAAGAAATTTCTGGGTCATTCTCAGGTTGGCGAGCTGTAACTAGTGGGGTACCGCAAGGATCGGGGCTTGGGCCTCAGCTATTTACAATCTATATTAATGACTTAGATGAAGGGATTGCGTGTAATGTATCCAAGTTTGCTGACAATACAAAGCTAGGTGGGAAAGTAAGCTGTGAGGAGGACAATAATGGCAGAGTCCAGCACGTGAATGCAAAAGACACGGCTGAAGCGTTTGCAACCATCTTCAGCCAGAAGTGCCGAGTGGATGATCCATCTCGGCCTCCTCCCGCTAGCCCCACCATCACAGAAGCCAGTCTTCAGCCAATTAGATTCACACCACGTAATATCAAGAAACGGCTGAGTTCTCCTGGTATCTGAGAGCCAAGGCTCCTCTCTCCTCTTCCCTCATCCCCACCTTCCCTTCCCTCACTTCCTCCATCCCCCCCACCTCCCCTTTCCCCCCCTCACCGCCCCCACTCCTCCCCCTGCCCTCCAGAAACAGATTAACTGGTCACTGTCGCTTACTGGACCTCGACATACAGCCACTGGGCAAATGTGGCAGCTGATTGAGAGGCGGTTTGAGCTGTCTTGAGGACGTGATATGGTGCTCTCCTGGCCGGCCTCCCATCTTGCACCCTCCATAAACTTGAGCTCATCCAAAACTCTGCTCCCCGTATCCTAACTCGCACCAAGTCGCGCTCACCCATCACCCCGTGTGCTCGCTGGACCTACATTGGCTCCAGGTCCGGGAACACCTCGATTTTAAAATTCTTATCCTTGTTTTCAAATCCCTCCATGGCCCTCGCCCCCTCCCTATCTCTGTAACCTCCTCCAGCCCTACGACCCTCCAATTCTGGCCTCTTGCGCATCCCCGATTTTCATCGCTCCACCATTGGCGGCCGTGCCTTCAGCTGCCTGGGCCCTAAGCTCTGGAATTCCCTCCCTGAACCTCTCCGCCTCTCTCTCCTCCTTTAAGTCACTCCTTAAAACCTACCTCTTTGACCAAGCTTTTGGTCACCTGCCCTAATATCTCCTTATGTGGCTCGGTGTCAAATTTTTGTTTGATAATCGCTCCTGTGAAGCGCCCTGGGACGTTTTACTACGTTAAAGGCGCTATATAAATGCAGCACTTCCTCTTCAAAACCGTTCACAACTTGTTGAATTCTCCAAGAATCAATGTTTTTTTTATTTATGACATTTCATAAGTAGGAAATATACAGCAATCAATGAAAAAGGTATTAACTAGCTAACTATAATCCAGTTCGATTACTATGATTTTTAATTCAGTGTTGAAGATCATGATTCATCCTTGGGCTGGAACGACCTAGGTCACAAATATAAAATAGTCGCTAATAAATCCAATCGGGAATTCAGGAGAAACTTCTTTACCCAGAGAGTGGTGAGAATGTGGAACTCACTCCCACAAGGAGTAGTTGAGGCGAATAGTGTGGATGGATTTTAGCGGAAGCTCGATAAACACATGAGGGAGAAAGGAATAGAAGGATATGCTGATAGTGTGAGATGAAGAGGGGAGGGAGGAGGCTCGTGTGGAGCATAAACACCGGGATAGACCAGTGGGGCCGAATGGCCTGTTTCTGTGCTGTACACTCGATGTAACTCAATGAAACCTGCACTTGGTGTAACTCTGATTGACAGGAGATGTGCTAACTGCTAGGACAAAGACCAGCAAAACTTAACCCAAGGAGGTCAGCCGTGCCAGTGCAGGCTGGGACTATAACTGTGAACTTGAGCGCTCTGGCTCACAGTCGAAGCTGACTGCGGTCAGGAATGGTGGGACTCCTCCAATGTGTGTGCTCAATGAACAATTTAACCCAAAGGTAAGATGTATTTCTCTCTGACTATCCACGGGTCGCCCAATAACTCAGTGCTTGAACCTGTCTGAAGGTGAAGGGACTGCAATGCAAGGCTGGCTGTGGATGATCAGGCTTCACGTTTGTTTTCATCGGCGAGTTGTTCTGCCAGCTCCCAAGATGAAGTCGCCCCTCGATCCTGTAAGAAGCAAAAGAATAGTTGGTTCGCACACGCTTTCTGGGGAACTGTGACACAATGATGCAAAGTTTATTCTGTACCCTGCAAACACCATTGTTTGAAACTCCTCACTATAAATCTACACCGGCAATAGACTTCAGGCTTTCTCCAGCACTCGGCCCTCAGTCTCTGCTGCTTGGAGTGGGTAGATCCCAGGACTGACCTCTGAGCCGATGGTGATGTTTAGTCCCCAGTGTCCCCTGTCAATTCAGACAACCGAAAATAGAAAATGTGATGGATTATAAGGGATAGCAATTAATATTAAGGGAGAAGTTCTAGGTGATCGGAGAGTGTGGTCACTTGATCAGGAGCGCAAGAAACTAGAGTAGTTGAAGATAGAAAGAAAGACTTGCATTTATATAGCGCCTTTCACAACCTCAGGACGGCCCAAAGTGCTTTACAGCCAATGAAGTACTTTTGAAGTGTGGTCACTGTTGTAATGTAGGAAATGCAGCAGCCAATTTGCGCACAGCAAGATCCCACAAACAGCAGTGTGATAATGACCAGATATTCTGTTTCAGTGATGTTGGTTGAGGGATAAATATTGGCCAGGACACCGGGGAGAACTCCCCTGCTCTTCTTTGAAATAGTGTCATGGGATCTTTTACGTCCACTTGAGGGCAAACTGGGCCTCGGTTTAACGTCTCATCCGAAAGACGGCACCTCCGACAGTGCAGCACTCCCTCAGTACTGCACTGCGAATGTCAGCCTGGATTGTGGGCTCAAATCTCGGGAGTGGGACTTGAACTCACGACCTTCGGACTCTGAGGCGAGAGTGTGGATCATTTTGTGGCCTCACAAGTGTCAGGAAGATGTGGTGGGCAGTGGAAGTCAAATGTCCCGCGCTGTTCAACCAGCGAGCAGCTCACTGTTCACTCGACGTGCTGTACAGCTGTGCAGAACGCAGAATGGGGAAAGGCCGAGAGATTATCAACGTGACTGAGTGGGTCACAAAGCCAACAGTTGTTGGCCTTTAATGGGGTCTGCGGCAGGATTGGAGAGTAAATGCGGCCGTGAGATACAAGACTGCTGAGTGCGCAGAGACTGCGGATCTGGACGGGGTCCGTGTTACACGTTTCACCCACCTGAAGAAAGTCGGGGGGGGGGGGGGTGGGGAGGGGGGTCACTGCCGTTTCACACGGAGGATTCGTTAAGTCGGCTCTGAGTGCAGCAGAGATATGCAGAGCAGTTGCTTTAAAAACATAACATTTAAAAGTAAAGTATATTCATGCAAGTTAAAAAAGCATTAAGATGAAAGGTGGTTAAATGCTAATGAACTAAGCTTTGATGTTGTTTCTCTAAAGACCATAAACAATAAGAATGTGTTAAGTCGTCTTGTTAGTTGGTAAACATCTCACACCCATTGTGTTGGGAGGTCTCTGGTCCCGAGTGCTCAGAAGGGCTGGTCAGGTAGACCTTGACTTTTACCTGTGATCATAGGGTGTAAAAACAGAGACACAGACAGACACAGCAGTCAATCAGGTCTTGAAACTGCAAGGACAAGCTTTGGCTAGTGTCAGATGGAGAATGCAGGATGGTGATTAGGAGTTATTTTATTAATTTAAGCAACACGACCTACTATTCTGGGGAAGTGTAGCATCTTCATTATTTTGAATTATGCTGCGAAGACAAGTTGTGCTGATTGAACTAAGTGAATCTCATCATAACTGATAAACTGCTTTATTTCACAGCAAGTAAACATGCAGAGTAACGGTTTGTGAAAACACTTTGTCTTCCTTTTACAAAGTGTTTTCACAATCTGTTTACATAAAGATTAAAATAGTACACATGTAGCAATGTGCAAAAGACACAAATATCCAGGTTAGATCACAAGGGAGTATTATTATTATACCCCAAGGGTTGTATGATTGTAGTTAGATACAGAGCAGTACAGGCACACCCCGAAATGTAAGGTGGAGCGGTGACATGGAGCAACTAGCACTGCTGTATCGAAGAGAATATCTAAAGCAAGATCCATGTAACAGTGATGTTATCAATCTGTTTAGCAATAATAGCCGATCTTAATTTATAGTGAGCAGTTTTCATGAGAGAATAGAGGTGAATGTCAACAGTTCGAATTTTAACCTGATTTTGAAGGGAATAATGACATTTATTAAGGATGGGTTTCTGATTGTGTGTAAAGGTGGCCGATGCATCATTGCCCTAGTGAAGGAGAGCGTAGATCGGGCAACAAAATGTGGTCTATTTGACAGCCTTTATTCCGATTTAATGTTCTTAAAACAAATATATATTTTGATAAGCAATATTGATTGAATATACCTTATTGTCTCCATTACTGGTATGTTTTGTAGAGTTACACATCATCTTTAAATGACAGAGATCCTCAGCTTCGGAGAAACTGCTCTATACTCAGGCAACTCTGGAAATCTCTCAACAGCCAATTCTGAAGAATTGGCATTTCTATCTTCATATCTGTGCAATTGCCCTAACACCAACCTGAATTACACTGGGGGTTTAAAGCAGAATGGTTTAACATAGGGATATTGTTACTAACTCACATTAGATTCAAATACAAATTTTGACAGCATTATATATAAAAAACACCTTGCAAAGTTAAGTGCATCTGTGCAAAATAAAAATTTTTGTTTGATTTTCTGTTTGACTGCTGAACTTTAGGAGAGCAATCTGAAGTCACTAGCTGATTAAAGCTGCTTCCTGCAGCCCGATTTTAAAAAAATAAGTAGTTAATGCATTCTTAATTTTCTAAACTGTGTGCAAATTACTTTTTATGGAGTTATTCTACATTTGGTTCCATTGATTATTATTGAAGGGAAATCACATATAAGATAGAAAAAGGCAGTTGCTTCTCAAAATTAATGCAACTTTCTATGAATAATAAAGCTTTTCTGAAAGGGATCCATTTTCCCAGTCACACTAAAGTCAAATACATCTAAGCATTTACTCCCCTGACCTGGTCATTAGCAAGAACCTACAGGAAGTCTGTATGTAGTGCTGGAAAGCCCCGTTTCATTAAGGATATTCAGTGGCACTGCAGGATGCAACACAGCAACTCAGTGGTGCAATTCCTAATTTGGGCAGCAGAGGACAGACACAGCCTGCGAGGCACACGAGTAAGTTCAGTGCAAGTCCTCGATAGTTGGGCCTTTCTGGGACATAATGTTGGAAGTAATGTAAAGTATGCTATAGTACGAAACCAGTGTGCAACATACGCTGTTGGTCCCCTGCTATAAGAGCCTATGCACTGTGTATTATAGTACATTGTGGCCCGTTAATCAAAGTACAACATAAAGGCTTTGTACATCGTATTGCATGCAAAATATCGCTGAACAATGTACCACAACTAAACCCTTTATCACCCGGCCATCTTAGAGTCATTTTGGTGCATTTAAAGAGATATTCCAACGCAAGCTGTTGTAGGAACATAGGAACAGGAAGAGGCCATTCAGCCCCTCGAGCCTGTCCCGCCATTCAATTAGATCATGGCTGATCTGTATTTTAACTCCATTTACCTGCTTTGGTTCCATAACCCTTAATACCCTCACCCAACAAAAATCTATCAATCTCAGTTTTGAAATTTTCAATTGACCCCCAGCCTCAGCAGCTTTTTTGGGGGAGAGAGTTCCAGATTTCCACTCCCCTTTGTGTGAAGAAGTGCTTCCTGACATCACCCCTGAACGGCCTGGCTCTAATTTTAAGGTTATGCCCCCTTGTTCTGGACTCCCCCCCACCAGAGGAAATAGTTTCTCTCTATCGACCCTATCAAATCCTTTAATCATCTTAAACACCTCGAGGGAATACAAGCCTAGTCTGTGCAACCTGTCCTCATAATTTAACCCTTTTGTCATCCACTTCAGTTATAGGATGACTTTTTTCTTTCTGGCTTCATCCTCTCCTCGAGAATATCATTGATGGGAAAAGTGGAACGGGGCAAGTGTGTGTAGAAGTTACACCCTGACAGTATACGACAGGCCCAATCACCCAGCAGGTCCTTTACCTCCTTTTCCAAATGTTTCTCTGATGTGACTCTTCTCCCACTAACCTTTATATTTATTCCTATGGCGCTGAGATCATGACGGAGTGAGTCGCAGGCCTGCAGGAGAGGCTGCCGCTCCCTCATCAGCCGGCTCCTCTTCTCCCTCAGTTGCTCCTTGGCCAGCTCTTCACCCTCAGTTGACCCTAGCTCCCGGTCATTCACCGCCAGAGCATAGTTCCTCACTTCCTGCCGAAAACCTACCAGCTGGTCAGTGACACTGCGGAGAGCAGCTGACGATCGGTCTGCAGCCGCTACCTGCAAAAGGAACAAAAGAAATCTCTGTAGAAGCAAACAAAATGCCAGGCCGAGAAAAGGAATAGCAAGGCTACCCAACGCTCTATACATGGGCAGCTTAACTTCTAATCCCTGCTTTCATTAATAAACACAGGGATTCATTAGCTACGATTGCTAGTCGAGGAAAAGGGAAACACCAAAACTGACCACAGAATCTAAAGAGGCCATTTGGCCCATCCTGCCTATGCTGGAGCTAGCTCTTCAACTAGGTGTGTAAACTCTGTTACCATTTTCCTTACCCTCGTATCCTTTTATATTCTTGCTTTTCAGATACTGATCCAATTCCCCTGTAAATTATGCGGTCTGGTGTTTTTTCCTATGGCTGAGTGTGAAGCCTCTGGTGTCTGGTGTTTTATCCTATGGCTGAGTGTGAGAAGTCTCTGCGGTCTGGTGTTTTATCCTATGGCTGTGAGAGAAGTCTCTGCGGTCTGGTGTTTTATCCTATGGCTGAGTGTGAGAAGTCTCTGCGATCTGGTGTTTTAGACTCCCTTACACTCGCTCTTTTATACAGGTCTCACCTTTCTTTGTCTTCTGTACGACTATCCTCCAATTTCTAGTTGTCTTTCATTCATTGTTTCTATAACTCTTTATTCCTCTTATATGCTTTATGTACATAACCAAACCAGTAGGATACAAGTTGTGACAGATGGTGTGATGCTTCGGTCAGACTGCGTCTCGAGAGCTGTGTGTTCTGGTCCCTGAGACAATCCAGCTTTGATAAAATTGAGCAGTTTGATCGGTTGTTAATTGGTAACTTTTTGTTGCTTAAGGCGGGTAGATGGAGTTAAGATACAGATCAGCCATGACCTAACTGAATGGAGGAACAGGCTCGAGGGGCTGAATGGCCTCCTCCTGTTCCTATGTTCCTAACTTCTGTCTGATGAATTGAACAAAGTTGTGATTGACAAAACGTGACCAGTCAACATGGTTAATGTAGCAGATATGAGTTATTTGACCACCTCAGTGTTTTATCCTATGGCTGAGTGTGTGAAGTCTCTGCGGTCTGGTGATTTATCCTATGGCTGAGTGTGAGAAGTCTCTGCGGTCTGGTGTTTTATCCTATGGCTGAGTGTGAGAAGTCTCTGCGGTCTGGTGATTTAGCCAATGGCTGAGTGTGAGAAGCCTCTGCGGTCTGGTGATTTATCCTATGGCTGAGTGTGAGAAGCCTCTGCGGTCTGGTGATTTAGCCTATGGCTGAGTGTGAGAAGCCTCTGCGGTCTGGTGTTTTAGCCTATGGCTGAGTGTGAGAAGCCTCTGCGGTCTGGTGCGGACAGATGTGCTCCAGATGCTAAGCTTTTTAAACTCCACGTAACAAGGAAGTTGTAGGATAAAATGAGAAGATTTATTTATGAATGTAACT
Source organism: Heptranchias perlo (assembly GCF_035084215.1). Classification (NCBI taxonomy): domain Eukaryota; kingdom Metazoa; phylum Chordata; class Chondrichthyes; order Hexanchiformes; family Hexanchidae; genus Heptranchias; species Heptranchias perlo. The sequence goes on from NC_090330.1 coordinate 111,162,335, forward strand.
GAGTTGAGTAAGGGCACCGGGTTATTAAAGTACTCAGTCAGTCCTTTGCCCCTCACTTTAATCCATGAACTATGATATGAGAGATAGGAATAGTGTTGCACAAAGTGCATTCTGGGGCAGACAGGATAACGTTAGCTCAGTTCTCTGAAAACGCCAGTGAACGAGTCTCCTTCACTCTGGCTGTGTCTAGGCTCTTTCTGATCCCTGTACACTCCTGTCACTGCCCTTCTCACACTCGCTGTCCAAGTCTCCTTTCCCTTGCTTTCTGAAATAAAGAGATATTGGGGCAGGTGACCAAAAGCTTGGTCAAAGAGGTAGGTTTTAAGGGACGTCTTAAAGGAGGAGAGAGAGGCGGAGAGGTTTAGGGAGGGAATTCCAGAGCTTAGGGCCCAGGCAGCTGAAGGCACGGCCGCCAATGGTGGAGCGATGGAAATCGGGGATGCGCAAGAGGCCAGAATTGGAGGAGCGCAGAGATCTGGGAGGGTTGTAGGGCTGGAGGAGGTTACAGAGATAGGGAGGGGGTGAGGCCATGGAGGGATTTGAAAACAAGGATGAGAATTTTAAAATTGAGGCGTTGCCGGACCGGAAGCCGATGTCGGTCAGGGAACACAGGGTGAACGGGACTTGGTGCGAGTTAGGATACGGAAAGCAGAACTCTAACTATGAGAAGTCATGAAGATTTACCCCAAAAAAGCAAAATTTCTCAAAACTTTTTTTTCCCCCAAAATAGCTTTTTGCTTGCCATTTCTTTCTCACAAACCCAAATATCTCAGGCACAAAGTAACATTTCTAACATACGAAAGGTAAAAATTACATGTTTCACAATAACAAGATTAAATATCTAGAAAATCATCCTTTCTGTGAATACCTTCCTCATTAACAAGTCTGAGGTTGGGAAGTAGGGGGAAAATTCCCACCACACATCAATATGATTCTTTCAGGACTGCACCTGTCTTTCCTCAGGCTTATAACAGTTTTATGCACTTATTTAGTTTCAAAATAACTTAAATACAAACTGGACCATGAATTTCAGAACCTTTTTACATTTCATAGGAAAACCATTTTCAAGTGCTAATTTTTTTTTAAAGAAAAAATAAATGAGAATAATTAGAGCACACATGCTTTATTTTGCTTATATTATTTCAAAAGCAATCATTAAACAATGATTTATTTATTTTTCTCAGTGAAAAGCTTGAGGAGTATCTTTCCTTGAGCTACAATACTATTCATGTGTTTGTTTTTCCAAATGATTTGAACACAAGCTGGAGGAAGAGCTCCAAATACTTGGAGGTAAAAGTTATTTTTAAATTGAGAATTGCTTGTGGTGAGGGACCCGCCAACAAACAGGGACCAGGGGAGCAATTCGAGCTTCTGTACGTTATTTTGTTTAAACCGAGAATTCAAAAAATGATTGTTTACAGAAAGATTAATTTATGCTAAATATTTCTTTATCCAATGGCAGTGGATAAGGGACACTCCAGTCACTTTTCCAGGAGCCAATCAAAAAAACATTTGCAACACTATCTCCGGGCAGAACTGAGATATCAATTTACAAATTGTGTCACAGGATCTATACATCTCTGCCCTACTTCCACATCCTAACACCCTCCCCACAATCTTATAACCTCTGACTCACCACGAGCAACACCACAGGAGGCCCATTAGCAGTACACATTAACAACTGTGGATCTAGCATGTAGACATCACACTCAAGTGTTAAAAGCACAAACAAAAGAGTAAGAAAAGCAATCAGCTCACTGTGGCTCCTTCTAACCTGGAAAACAAGCCCATTATCATCTGTAAAATCTCTTCACAATCACACATTCATCTACAGACCTTGTGGCCTTAAAAGGAACAGGTCAATGTAAACAAAGCTTCCGATTATAGTACAAGTAATATCCAATAGCAGAATAAATATCCAATTTAAATTTCACGTTTATAAAGCAATAAATCAGCACTTATGAGAACCCACGGTTCAAGGGCACAGAAAGCAGCGTAGGAAAATGCCAATGAGGAGGATGTGAAGGCAATGAATAAAGTAGGAGTTTAGCAAGATGCACCAACGGAAGGAGAGAAAGCAAATCAAATTGCTCAAAATATTTTTTTGAAGTTTTGTTTCAGCCGCTATTTGCTCGTTCAGCCTGCCGACCACACACAGGCACCAAATACAACTTGTGACACGACACGCAACCTACAGCACGCAACCCATCATGTAAGATAACAACACAACATAACATGTAGAAACTAACATTTTGCAAAAATATATTCCAACTGCACCTGCTCTCAGGCAAACCCCCATGTGACCCGGTCAGTCAGAAATGCCAAATCAGGCTCTCCAGGAGCCAGCTTGTCAGGTTGAAAGCTCTCTGTGCTCCAACAGGCTCTTGCCAGCAAGACCTCTCTCAATGGAACAGCAAACCGTGCAGCTGATCTGTTGGTCATTCTGGCCTCGGAATCCTCTCACTGAAGATGCCCAGGTTCCTCGAAACACAGGAAATATCAGAAACTCCCTTGTCCGACTTTCTGCAAGGGAACAGCCTTGGGCTTCACTGCCTCTCGACTGGTATCCTTGTGAGGGTAGGCGAACAAATGCAAGGGACTGCCCTAGAATTTGAGAGATCACTTTCACAATGATGTCAAAAGACAAATAGATAATAAAAAGTGAATGCTGGAAATCTGCAACAGATGTGGAAACTGCTAGAAATACACAGCAGAAAGCGCAACAGCTGAAGGAGAAAGACAGGTCAACATCTGGGGGGACCTCTCATGAGAACTGAAGGTAATGAATAGATCCTGCTGCATGTTTCCAGCACTTTCCATTTTTACTAGAGACAGGAATTGGAGCCAAAGGAGGTATTAATATTTTGCTTCATTCGCATTACAGCGAAAGTTCTCCATCTGAGGCATTGATCTCTGCGGTAGATTCATTCTGATTTGGAATCTGGAGGAGTCAGGTCTTTCGGGATGTTGGACAGCCATCCTGTGTTGTCTAGTGCCTGGCTGATTTTATGGCGGAGGATGAAAAAGAAACAGAAATCGGCTTTTAGCTCCAGAGAGGGATGCTTACTCTGTAAAAACAGATAAAATAATTGGAATCCGCCCACATTTTCTGAGTTTAACAAGGCTGCTTGTAAAAGCAAGACCAAGATTATATTTAGCTTGTTTCTCTTCAACTAGTCAAGAAAAGTGAGTGTAATACAGGGCTGAAGTACGGTAGAATCCTAACATATAACACGCCAAGAAATGAAATGCTTGGATTGGAATTTCTATACTCTGTAAACTAAACAATTTTGAAATATTTGTACTATAGCCTATTTAACCACTCTCAAATAGTCCAAATCCAAACAAGAACTACAATGGGAGCATTGAAGGAAATGTAAAGTTTCTGCTGGCTGCTGCGTTAGATTACCGGCACTGTTTATGATCTTTGAATGTAGTCCAGGCTCCCCATACAAACCAATAAGATCACCATCCAAACTAGGGAGACAGACTGAATCATTAAGAGTCTGCTGCCAAACAATTCTTCCCCAGCTGAAGGGGCTCATTCTGGAAGCATAAGACAGTCCCTCTGCAGGCTAAGCTACTGCAAGGAATTTAAAACCACTGCGGAGGATGGGAGAAGGGGAGAGGAATAGGGAGAAAAAGAAAACAAGAAAACAGAGGAGTGGGTAGGTGGGGTCTTTGTACCATGAGGCTGTATTATATTCAAAGAATGAAGAAAAATACATGTACAGTCGGAAATCAAACCATCTTCCTTTGTTTTTTTTTAAAAATTCGTTCAGGGGATGTGGGCATCGCTGGCGAGGCCAGCATTTATTGCCCATCCCTAATTGCCCCTTGAGAAGGTGGTGGTGAGCCGCCTTCTTGAACCGCTGCAGTCCGTGTGGTGAAGGTTCTCCCACAGTGCTGTGAGGAAGGGAGTTCCAGGATTTTGACCCAGCGACGATGAAGGAACGGCGATATATTTCCAAGTCGGGATGGTGTGTGACTTGGAGGGGAACGTGCAGGTGGTGTTGTTCCCATGTACCTGCTGCTCTTGTCCTTCCAGGTGGTAGAGGTCGTGGGTTTGGGAGGTGCTGTCGAAGAAGCCTTGGCGAGTTGCTGCAGTGCATCCTGTGGATGGTACACACTGCAGCCACGGTGCGCCGGTGGTGAAGGGAGTGAATGTTTAGGGTGGTGGATGGGGTGCCAATCAAGCGGGCTGCTTTGTCCTGGATGGTGTTGAGCTTCTTGAGTGTTGTTGGAACTGCACTCATCCAGGTAAGTGGAGAGTATTCCATCACACTCCTGCCTTGTGCCTTGTAGATGGTGGAAAGGCTTTGGGGAGTCAGGAGGTGAGTCACTCGCCGCAGAATACCCAGCCTCTCACCAGCTCTTGTAGCCACAGTATTTATATGGCTGGTCCAGTTAAGTTTCTGGTCAATGGTGACCCCCAGGATGTTGATGGTGGGGGATTCGGCGATGGTAATGCCGTTGAATGTCAAGGAGAGATGGTTAGACTCTCTCTTGTTGGAGATGGTCATTGCCTGGCACTTGTCTGGTGCGAATGTTACTTGCCACTTATGAGCCCAAGCCTGGATGTTGTCCAGGTCTTGCTGCATGCGGGCTCGGACTGCTTCATTATTTGAGGGGCTGCGAATGGAACTGAACACTGTGCAATCATCAGCAAACATCCCCATTTCTGACCTTATGATGGAGGGAAGGTCATTGATGAAGCAGCTGAAGATGGTTGAGCCTAGGACACTGCCCTTAGTCACTTAACTTCCACCTAAAAATGACTTGTGCCAAAGTAGTGCAGGAAATAAGTGCAAACTTTGTCTTCAGACATTAATCCGAGGCCCCGTCTGGCCTCTCAGGTGGATGTAAAAGAGCCCACATGACACTCTTCGAAGAGGAGCAGGGAAGGCCAATAATTAGCTTTCAACCAACATCACTAGAACAGATTATCTGGTCATTATCACATTACCGTTTGTGGGACCTTGCTGTGCACAAATTGGCTGCCACATTTCCGACATTACACCACTGACTACACTTCACAAAGTACCTCATTGGCTGTAAAGCACGTTGGGACATCCTAAAGTCATGAAAGGCGCTATATAAATGCACGTCTTTCTATATGAGGCCATCTTGCAGCAATGTTGGCTTGAGTTGTGATATGAAGACAACGATGCTTTGAAAAAAGGGTGTAAATTACACGGATGTAGATTGTGCCAAGACTCTTCGGGTACTGGCCTGAGAAAGCACTGTGGTACAGTTAGAGCAACCCGAGTAACATTCTACTATCCGTTTACTATCTGTTTCAGAGTGAGTCTAGCTAAAGCTTTGTTACCAAACAAAACAAGTAACAACCTAGATCGTGGCATGAAACCCCGCTCCAGGAATTGAGCCCATCATCTAGGCTGATACATCAATGCAGCACCGAGGGGGCGCTGCCCCGTCGGAGGGTCAGCACCGAGGGGGCGCTGCCCCGTCGGAGGGTCAGCACCGAGGGGGCGCTGCCCCGTCGGAGGGTCAGCACCGAGGGGGCGCTGCCCCGTCGGAGGGTCAGCACCGAGGGGGCGCTGCCCCGTCGGAGGGTCAGCACCGAGGGGGCGCTGCCCCGTCGGAGGGTCAGCACCGAGGGGGCGCTGCATTATCAAAGGTTTCAGTGGTTCAGGTGGATGAGTAAAAATCCCATGGATTCCCACTGACTTTAATAACTTCCGACATGCTCCGTGTTCACCGTTAAAGCCATTGCTTGCTCCAACACCCATCACGGAGCACCGCTAATTCCTCCATCATTCTCCCTCTGTTAGTCCACAGTCAAACAAGCCACCATATACGTAGAAGTTACACCATGGAAACAGGCCACTCGGCCCATCCAGTCTGTGTCAGCGCTTACCCTCCACGCGAGCAAATAGTAAAAAATGAAACTGGAGCGCACGGTATCAAGATTAAGAAGTGGACCTGGACCAAGAGAATTCCTTGGATTACGTCAACCCACTGGGATCAACCCACTATTTGGCAGAATACCAGACACTGAAGATCACCTGTAAATAAGATTTAGAAACCTCATTAGCTCAAAAGGAAATAAAAAATTAGGCTACCTCAGGCACATCTTGGTGTAGCTACTGCTAGAACATATAATCAGGAGTAGGCCATTCAGCCCCTCAAACTTGTTCCGCCAAAGCATCTTTCTCCAGTAAACCAGTATGCAGCGCTTGACAAGTGATTGTCTTGGTTGACTTTTACCATGACTGACATTATGCAAAGACTAAATCAACGCTGCCAAGGTGCTTGCAACACATGGATACTGTGGAATGGTTTCTCCAGACCAGTTACTCACCTGACTTTCTCCGAGCGAAATACCAACAATGTCCAGGAATCGCTCTATGTAAGAGATTAGAGCCCCAAAAACAGCAGGGCTCCTGGGGTAGTCTTCCTCCTGCCATAAACATAAAAAGCTGATTGTTAGGTATACCGGACTGCTCAAACTTCAGCCATAGAAATATATACTGTATATCACTGTAATCTACCCTGCCTCCTTTCCTTTATGTGGCTCCCGCTCTATATTCCCCTTCTCCAGTAACACTAGTCATCCTTTGGCCGAAAGGAGCAGCACTGACCAACCGCAAGGCCTCTGCCAAATGCCGCTCTGCGACCAGCCAAAGTGGCCACGGTTATGTTGAGTACCTCGGGTGTAAATATAAGCAGCAGTGGATTACACAGCTTCAAAACAGAATTATATCGAAATTTCATCACAGAATCAGGCCATTCGGCCCAACTGGTCTACGCCGATGTTTATGCTCCACACGAGCCTCCTCCCATCTAGTTCTTCTCACCCTATCACCATATCTTTCTATTCCTTTCTCCCTCGTGTGTTTATCTAGCTTTCCCTTAAAGGCATCTATGCTATTTGTCTCAACTTTGTGGTAGCTTCAAAAAACTTCTTAGAAGGTCAGTGCTACAACTTGCAGTCCCTAATGTCAGCTTGGTGCAGTCACGTTTTGCAGATTGAGTTCCAATGCTGAAAAATGACTGCTAGTTTCTGGTCAGGGCACATAACGAGACTTAATGCTCAGGAGTCTCTCCTCTTTCCGGGTAGTTCTCCAGGAAGCTGCGACACTAACTATCAAAGCCCAGTGAAAGCCCCGCCCTCCCCCACCACAACAAACCTAATGATGGCTTCCAAACATTTAACTCGCTCATCATGGTGTTATTCTGAATCGTGCACTCCCAATGTACAACCTTCATAGGGATTGTAAAATCGTAATGGGTTACCTTGGTAACTGCTTGAAGCTGTCTGTTGCCATGGTGAATGAGGTTCATAATTGAATCAGTGGCCCCTGGGGTATCAAAATCATCAGCTAAGGCAGCTCGCACATTGAATTTAGTTGCGTTTAACCTGGATACAAAACAAAAAACAGAGCATGCAATTAAAAAGAGAGAAAAATACATATTTTTCTTAAATCACGACATTAAAGGAATCATAAAAAAAAATGATTGTTAATGAAAGCACCTGATGCAATTGTGTCCGAAAGAATGAGACGACAGGGATAATTCTGTGTTCTGCCACTCCCAACAGGGAACAACACTCCCGGGGGAGTCTGGGTGTGCAGCCAATGGCTTTGTGTCGATTAAAATGGAAAATCTCGGGCGCTCCAGGAGAGTACCACTCCCCGCTGGGAGCACCGGATCACGAGACCAACCCCATCGCCACTGGTAGTTATTGATTGATATGCCAGGAAATTTATCCATTAGGTAATAAGACATTAGGACAATGTCCACCTGCTGGATTATCTCTGCTTTGTGAGGCAAGGTACAACATATTGGTTCAAACTTTGCTGCAGCAGGGCATCTAACAGCGTCTGCCGTTTGTTAGACTTGCCTTTGCTCGTTTAGGTTTTTAAAATTTTTTGCGTGGCAAGTTGCTGAAAGTGCGAGCTGATAACGGGGCAGCGGGGGAAACAGGGCATCTGAGACTTGAGTGAACAGGGCAAGCAACTGGGTATCTCCTTAATCAATCAGATTGATGGACTGTGAAATTAACAGTGCAAGGACTGAGAAGGAAGTGTAAATTAAAGTGGGTGAATTCAATGTCAAATTAGTTATAGAGAGGGAAAGAAAGATTGGATTAAGAGAGAAAAAAAATTAAATTTGACATTTTTAAAATCTCCAACAATTAAAAGCTGAAGGAATGAGAGTCCACACTTGTAATAATTACTTTTCAGTGCCAGAGAAGTTGACTAGCAGTAATTAACACTTATCATGTCGTTAAAGGGTACTTACAATTGAAAATCAACAAAACTTAATTTTGTGTTTGAATCTACCGCACAAATACAGGAACTGCTCGCCAGTCAAAGAATTTCAATGGTGAGGCAGACAGCGAGACGCTGTTTTCGCAAAGCTAACGCATATTGGACTGAAACTTTTGGATATTCGAGTTTAGCTGCGTATCTGCCCCTCGCCTGAAGTTGCTGTACCATTTATCCATTCATAAAGGCGAGTGCCATTATTCTCAGTTATTTTGACAACAAAGTCTGGGCCATAGTAACATAATGCCCCATGAATTTCCAGCCATTTAAAGCATTCTGCTTTACTGAGCCTGTATTCTAAAACAACACGATAGAAAAGTCAAAGGGGGCACAATATGGGAGAGGTCACCTAAATTCACGGGGACAAAGGGATGTCCTGGCGATCAGAAGTATGGACCACTTTTCCCCACCAATAGGGAGGCCAAAGCAAGGGTCATTTTATGGCTCTGTCCCATTGACATTGAAGGGTTGCTGGCACAATCACTGCGTGACTCATGGAGACAAATATCAACCAGACTCCTTGGTAACTGCATTACTTTAACCCACACAGTTAACACAGAAACACTTTTCCCATAATACATGGACCAGTTTGCCCCTCACCTGCGGGACCCATTTTAAGGATCCAATGTTTGTTTGGTCAGCTGGGGGTCTTGACGTGTGTAGAAAGCCGCCACCAGAAGGTGGCAGAAAGGCAAAGGGGACCCCTAGCCGCTAATGGTTGGGTGAAAGGGATGGGTATGCACAAGAGGCTGGAGTCAAAAGATTGCAGTGCTGGGGGGAGGAGGGGGTTGCAGTGCTGGGGGGAGGAGGGGGTTGCAGTGCTGGGGGGAGGAGGGGGTTGCAGTGCTGGGGGGAGGAGGGGGTTGCAGTGCTGGGGGGAGGAGGGGGTTGCAGTGCTGGGGGGAGGAGGGGGTTGCAGTGCTGGGGGGAGGAGGGGGTTGCAGTGCTGGGGGGAGGAGGGGGTTGCAGTGCTGGGGGGAGGAGGGGGTTGCAGTGCTGGGGGGAGGAGGGGGTTGCAGTGCTGGGGGGAGGAGGGGGTTGCAGTGCTGGGGGGAGGAGGGGGTTGCAGTGCTGGGGGGAGGAGGGGGTTGCAGTGCTGGGGGGAGGAGGGGGTTGCAGTGCTGGGGGGAGGAGGGGGTTGCAGTGCTGGGGGGAGGAGGGGGTTGCAGTGCTGGGGGGAGGAGGGGGTTGCAGTGCTGGGGGGAGGAGGGGGTTGCAGTGCTGGGGGGAGGAGGGGGTTGCAGTGCTGGGGGGAGGAGGGGGTTGCAGTGCTGGGGGGAGGAGGGGGTTGCAGTGCTGGGGGGAGGAGGGGGTTGCAGTGCTGGGGGGAGGAGGGGGTTGCAGTGCTGGGGGGAGGAGGGGGTTGCAGTGCTGGGGGGAGGAGGGGGTTGCAGTGCTGGGGGGAGGAGGGGGTTGCAGTGCTGGGGGGAGGAGGGGGTTGCAGTGCTGGGGGGAGGAGGGGGTTGCAGTGCTGGGGGGAGGAGGGGGTTGCAGTGCTGGGGGGAGGAGGGGGTTGCAGTGCTGGGGGGAGGAGGGGGTTGCAGTGCTGGGGGGAGGAGGGGGTTGCAGTGCTGGGGGGAGGAGGGGGTTGCAGTGCTGGGGGGAGGAGGGGGTTGCAGTGCTGGGGGGAGGAGGGGGTTGCAGTGCTGGGGGGAGGAGGGGGTTGCAGTGCTGGGGGGAGGAGGGGGTTGCAGTGCTGGGGGGAGGAGGGGGTTGCAGTGCTGGGGGGAGGAGGGGGTTGCAGTGCTGGGGGGAGGAGGGGGTTGCAGTGCTGGGGGGAGGAGGGGGTTGCAGTGCTGGGGGGAGGAGGGGGTTGCAGTGCTGGGGGGAGGAGGGGGTTGCAGTGCTGGGGGGAGGAGGGGGTTGCAGTGCTGGGGGGAGGAGGGGGTTGCAGTGCTGGGGGGAGGAGGGGGTTGCAGTGCTGGGGGGAGGAGGGGGTTGCAGTGCTGGGGGGAGGAGGGGGTTGCAGTGCTGGGGGGAGGAGGGGGTTGCAGTGCTGGGGGGAGGAGGGGGTTGCAGTGCTGGGGGGAGGAGGGGGTTGCAGTGCTGGGGGGAGGAGGGGGTTGCAGTGCTGGGGGGAGGAGGGGGTTGCAGTGCTGGGGGGAGGAGGGGGTTGCAGTGCTGGGGGGAGGAGGGGGTTGCAGTGCTGGGGGGAGGAGGGGGTTGCAGTGCTGGGGGGAGGAGGGGGTTGCAGTGCTGGGGGGAGGAGGGGGTTGCAGTGCTGGGGGGAGGAGGGGGTTGCAGTGCTGGGGGGAGGAGGGGGTTGCAGTGCTGGGGGGAGGAGGGGGTTGCAGTGCTGGGGGGAGGAGGGGGTTGCAGTGCTGGGGGGAGGAGGGGGTTGCAGTGCTGGGGGGAGGAGGGGGTTGCAGTGCTGGGGGGAGGAGGGGGTTGCAGTGCTGGGGGGAGGAGGGGGTTGCAGTGCTGGGGGGAGGAGGGGGTTGCAGTGCTGGGGGGAGGAGGGGGTTGCAGTGCTGGGGGGAGGAGGGGGTTGCAGTGCTGGGGGGAGGAGGGGGTTGCAGTGCTGGGGGGAGGAGGGGGTTGCAGTGCTGGGGGGAGGAGGGGGTTGCAGTGCTGGGGGGAGGAGGGGGTTGCAGTGCTGGGGGGAGGAGGGGGTTGCAGTGCTGGGGGGAGGAGGGGGTTGCAGTGCTGGGGGGAGGAGGGGGTTGCAGTGCTGGGGGGAGGAGGGGGTTGCAGTGCTGGGGGGAGGAGGGGGTTGCAGTGCTGGGGGGAGGAGGGGGTTGCAGTGCTGGGGGGAGGAGGGGGTTGCAGTGCTGGGGGGAGGAGGGGGTTGCAGTGCTGGGGGGAGGAGGGGGTTGCAGTGCTGGGGGGAGGAGGGGGTTGCAGTGCTGGGGGGAGGAGGGGGTTGCAGTGCTGGGGGGAGGAGGGGGTTGCAGTGCTGGGGGGAGGAGGGGGTTGCAGTGCTGGGGGGAGGAGGGGGTTGCAGTGCTGGGGGGAGGAGGGGGTTGCAGTGCTGGGGGGAGGAGGGGGTTGCAGTGCTGGGGGGAGGAGGGGGTTGCAGTGCTGGGGGGAGGAGGGGGTTGCAGTGCTGGGGGGAGGAGGGGGTTGCAGTGCTGGGGGGAGGAGGGGGTTGCAGTGCTGGGGGGAGGAGGGGGTTGCAGTGCTGGGGGGAGGAGGGGGTTGCAGTGCTGGGGGGAGGAGGGGGTTGCAGTGCTGGGGGGAGGAGGGGGTTGCAGTGCTGGGGGGAGGAGGGGGTTGCAGTGCTGGGGGGAGGAGGGGGTTGCAGTGCTGGGGGGAGGAGGGGGTTGCAGTGCTGGGGGGAGGAGGGGGTTGCAGTGCTGGGGGGAGGAGGGGGTTGCAGTGCTGGGGGGAGGAGGGGGTTGCAGTGCTGGGGGGAGGAGGGGGTTGCAGTGCTGGGGGGAGGAGGGGGTTGCAGTGCTGGGGGGAGGAGGGGGTTGCAGTGCTGGGGGGAGGAGGGGGTTGCAGTGCTGGGGGGAGGAGGGGGTTGCAGTGCTGGGGGGAGGAGGGGGTTGCAGTGCTGGGGGGAGGAGGGGGTTGCAGTGCTGGGGGGAGGAGGGGGTTGCAGTGCTGGGGGGAGGAGGGGGTTGCAGTGCTGGGGGGAGGAGGGGGTTGCAGTGCTGGGGGGAGGAGGGGGTTGCAGTGCTGGGGGGAGGAGGGGGTTGCAGTGCTGGGGGGAGGAGGGGGTTGCAGTGCTGGGGGGAGGAGGGGGTTGCAGTGCTGGGGGGAGGAGGGGTTGCAGTGCTGGGGGGAGGAGGGGTTGCAGTGCTGGGGGGAGGAGGGGGTTGCAGTGCTGGGGGGAGGAGGGGTTGCAGTGCTGGGGGGAGGAGGGGTTGCAGTGCTGGGGGGAGGAGGGGTTGCAGTGCTGGGGGGAGGAGGGGTTGCAGTGCTGGGGGGAGGAGGGGTTGCAGTGCTGGGGGGAGGAGGGGTTGCAGTGCTGGGGGGAGGAGGGGTTGCAGTGCTGGGGGGAGGAGGGGTTGCAGTGCTGGGGGGAGGAGGGGTTGCAGTGCTGGGGGGAGGAGGGGTTGCAGTGCTGGGGGGAGGAGGGGTTGCAGTGCTGGGGGGAGGAGGGGTTGCAGTGCTGGGGGGAGGAGGGGTTGCAGTGCTGGGGGGAGGAGGGGTTGCAGTGCTGGGGGGAGGAGGGGTTGCAGTGCTGGGGGGAGGAGGGGTTGCAGTGCTGGGGGGAGGAGGGGTTGCAGTGCTGGGGGGAGGAGGGGTTGCAGTGCTGGGGGGAGGAGGGGTTGCAGTGCTGGGGGGAGGAGGGGTTGCAGTGCTGGGGGGAGGAGGGGTTGCAGTGCTGGGGGGAGGAGGGGTTGCAGTGCTGGGGGGAGGAGGGGTTGCAGTGCTGGGGGGAGGAGGGGTTGCAGTGCTGGGGGGAGGAGGGGTTGCAGTGCTGGGGGAGGAGGGGTTGCAGTGCTGGGGGAGGAGGGGGTTGCAGTGCTGGGGGGAGGAGGGGGTTGCAGTGCTGGGGGGAGGAGGGGGTTGCAGTGCTGGGGGGAGGAGGGGGTTGCAGTGCTGGGGGGAGGAGGAGTTGCAGTGCTGGGGGGAGGAGGGGTTGCAGTGCTGGGGGAGGAGGGGAGAAGGCGGCCATGAAGGGATTTTAACCAAAGGATGAAAATTTTAAATTTGAGGCAGTGGGGGACCAGGATAAAACGTAGGTCAGCGAGAACAAAGGGTGATGGGTGAGCGGGAATTGGTGCGGATAAGATGCAGGCAGCAGAGTTTTGGATGAGGTGAAGTTTATCGAGGGTGGAGGATAGGAGGCAACACAAAGCAGAACATTACTATAGATACCACATACAATGCAACAGGGAACAACCAGTGTACTTGAAGTTCAGATTATTCATAGAATTACAGAGAATGTACAGCACAGAAACAGGCCATTCGGCCCAAGACATCAATGATACTGTTTATGCTTCACATGAGCCTCCTCTCACCCTACTTCATCTCATCCTATCAGCATATCCTTCTATACCTTTCTCTCTCATGTATTTATCCAGCTTCCCCTTAAATGCATCTATGCTATTTGCCTCGACCATTCCATGTGGTAGTGAGTTCCACATTCTCACCACTCTCTGGGGAAAGAAGTTTCTCCTGAATTCCCTATTTTGTCTTCCATAGTAACTTCCAAAAGGGAATTGGATCTCTACTTATAAAGGAAAAATTTGCAGGGCTACAGGGGAGTGGGACTAATTGGATAATTCTTTCAAAGAGCCAGCACAGGCAATGATGGGCTGAATGGCCTCCTGCTGTGCTATAAGATTCTATTGGATTTATTAGTGACTATCTTATATTTATGGCCCCTAGTTTTGGACTCCCACACAAGAATGAATGTCAATTGTTCCATAAATGGGAGCGATGACAGCTGCAGCAACCTGGACCTCCAGTTAATTTGCTCCCTTCCCTTGGCAAAGAAGTCAAAAAGACAAAGGGCATAATTGATATGTCAAATAATCTGGAAGCAAGACATTAATAGTGACGACACACAGCAAGTTTCTGCCTCCCAACTGGAAACAATATATTGAAAACAGGTGACCAGGTGCTCAATTCTACAACTTAGGCAGGGATGATTAATCGAGGAATCTTGACTTTAATTAATTAATTGGAGAGTACATTCATCTTTATAGTGGTGTGTTTCTAACTATTCAATGATAGAGTCTAAACTGCAGATCATTTGCTAAAAACCTTCCTAAATGGAATGGTCTGCTTATAGGGAACATTAGCCAAAGCATTCTATTTATATTTAGTGACTTAACGAGAAGAACCGTATAAAAAGAAACATTTTGTTCATCATTAGGATGCTCTCATTAAGAGCCTTAACTCACAGATTTCAACCAATGAACTGTAAATTAATCCTCAGGGGTTAAAACCTACACAAACCCAAAAAAAAATCAAAACAAGGAAGCAGTGAGGAGAATTTTAAAACTATTTTCTTGTATATAGTTTGGGATTAATTCACCATGTTACCCAGCCGTGATTCAGTGGTTAACACTCTCGCCTCTGAGTCAGGAGGTCGTGGCTTCAAGCCCCACTCCGGAAACTTGAGCACATAATCCAGGCTGACACTCAGCGCAGTACCGAGGGAGTGCTGCACTGCCGGAGGTGCAATCTTTCGGGTGAGACGTTAATCGAGGCCCCGTCTGCCCTCTCAGGTGAATGTAAAAGATCCCATGGCATTATTCGAAGAAGAGCCGGGGAGTTCTCCCCGGTGTCCTGGACAATATTTATCCCTCAACCAACATCACTAAAACAGATTATCTGGTCATTATCACTTTGCTGTTTGTGGGATCTTGCTGTGCGCTGTGTTTCCTACATTACATCAGTGACTACACTTCAAAAATACTTCACTGGCTCTAAAGCGCTTTGGAACGTCCTGAGGTGATGAAATGCACGCTATAAACAAGTCTTCCTTTTTCGACCATACCTTTCCCATAGGGAAGTTTCATCAACTGGTGAGCAGACCAATTGTCCCCTCATGTAAGCAGACGCTTCATTGATAAAAGATGAAATGGAGTGGAGAAGGGTTCTGGCTTCAATCATGCTGGTATCGCTGTATTCCACCGCTACAATTCAAACACAATAAAACTTCAGCCTAGTCCTCCAGTCACACACCACCTCTTTCTTCAAACTTTTAAAACTTTGAAGCTCATACCTGATCTATATTTTGATAGGAGACAAAACATTCTGAACTGGTTTGCTGAGAATTTTTCCAAGAGACCCTGGTTAACAATCAGAGGAATTGAAACGTTATCATTTGGGCATCACAAGTACAAAGAAACTATAAAAAGCATTAAAAATATTGGATGATTCTGAGGCACAGCGGCCCTCATTCTAAGAATAAATCTATCCGTGCGACGCGAGTTCTAGACTGTAACCAGGAAATGCATCGGCTTCTGTACACGGCTAGAATCGAGCTTGGCCAGCCGAAGGGAGACTCCCCATGTCCATATATTACATCGAATGTACAGCATAGAAACAGGCCATTCGGCCAAACTGGTCTATGCCATCTTTTATGCTCCACATGAGCCTCCTCCCTCCCCTCTTCATCTCACCCTATCAGCATATCCTTCTATTCCTTTCTCCCTCATGTGTTTATCTTGCTTCCCCTTAAATGCATCTATACTGTTCACCTCAACTACTCCTTGTGGGAGTGAGTTCCACATTCTCACCACTCTCTGGATAAAGAAGTTTCTCCTGAATTCCCTACTGGATTTATTGCTAACTATCTTATATTTATGGCCCCTAGTTTTGGTCTCCTCCACAACTGGAACCAGTTTCTCGATTTTTATCCTATTGAGCCCCTTCATAATTTTAACGACTCTCAGCCTCCTCTTTTCTAAAAGAGCCTCAGTCTTTTCAGCCTCTCCTTGTTCGTTCATTCCTCCCAGCGCAGGATGAGCAGCCAGTTCTCAGCAGCAAAGCTCCATTATACAATACTGACTGTGGGAGCAGCTATTAAAAGCTCCGAGGAGTAACTGTTGCCCAGGGTTACGGAAATGATTAGACGCTACGATGCCCTGAAGCAACATCTTTGGGAATGTTAGTGTACTTTATCACTGCTGAGACTCTCAGGGTAATAGCTTACTTCGAAAAGTGCAGTCAACATTTATTACCTTCTTGGACTTCAACTTTAAACTGAAGGAGCCATTTGTTCAAATTGGTCAGATTGAACTCAAACCTTTATAGAATCTTACAGCACAGGAGGAGGCCATTTGGCCCATCGTGCCTGTGCCAGCTCTTTGAAAGAGCTATCCAATTAGTCCCACTCCCCCTACTCTTTCCCCATAGCCCTGTAAATTTTTCCTCTTCAAGTATTTATCCAATTCCCTTTTGAAAGTTATTATTGAATCTGCTTCCACCGCCCTTTCAGGCAGCGCATTCCAGATCAGAACAACTCGCTGCGTAAAAACATTCTCATCTCTTACGCAAAATTATTTTTAAAAAGTCGTTTTTTATGGCATCAGCATATATAACAGATTCTGCTCTCCATCTACTGACCCCCCGATATCACCCAGATTCTGCTCTCCTAATGACCCCCCGATATCACCCAGATTCTGCTCTCCTAATGACCCCCCGATATCACCCAGATTCTGCTCTCCTAATGACCCCCCGATATCACCCAGATTCTGCTCTCCTAATGACCCCCCGATATCACCCAGATTCTGCTCTCCTAATGACCCCCCGATATCACCCAGATTCTGCTCTCCTAATGACCCCCCGATATCACCCAGATTCTGCTCTCCTAATGACCCCCGATATCACCCAGATTCTGCTCTCCTACTGACCCCCCCGATATCACCCAGATTCTGCTCTCCTAATGACCCCCGATATCACCCAGATTCTGCTCTCCTAATGACCCCCGATATCACCCAGATTCTGCTCCCTATCTACTGACCCCCCCCCGATATCACCCAGATTCTGCTCTCCTAATGACCCCCGATATCACCCAGATTCTGCTCTCCTACTGACCCCCAATATCACCCAGATTCTGCTCTCCTACTGACCCCCAATATCACCCAGATTCTGCTCTCCTAATGACCCCCGATATCACCCAGATTCTGCTCTCCTACTGACCCCCCCCGATATCACCCAGATTCTGCTCTCCTAATGACCCCCGATATCACCCAGATTCTGCTCTCCTAATGACCCCCGATATCACCCAGATTCTGCTCTCCTACTGACCCCCCCGATATCACCCAGATTCTGCTCTCCTAATGACCCCCGATATCACCCAGATTCTGCTCTCCTACTGACCCCCAATATCACCCAGATTCTGCTCTCCTAATGACCCCCGATATCACCCAGATTCTGCTCTCCTAATGACCCCCGATATCACCCAGATTCTGCTCTCCTACTGACCCCCGATATCACCCAGATTCTGCTCTCCATCTACTGACCCCCCGATATCACCCAGATTCTGCTCTCCTACTGACCCCCGATATCACCCAGATTCTGCTCTCCTTCTACTGACCCCCGATATCACCCAGATTCTGCTCTCCTTCTACTGACCCCCGATATCACCCAGATTCTGCTCTCCTACTAATCCCCCGATATCACCCAGATTCTGCTCTCCATCTACTGTCCCCCGATATCACCCAGATTCTGTTCTCCTTTTACTAACCCCCGATATCACTGAGTATTATTGCTTACTTTTCTCAATTGGTCAGCAACATTAGCAGTCTCTCTCCGTACTGGGTGGCTCTTTAGCCAGGTATGGTGAATGAGGGTAATTGTGTGAGGTTCCTTGCTTGCAGTGAGAGTGGGTTAGTGAATCAGGGCTAAAGGTCCTATCTCATTCACACTGTGAGAGGCTCCGCAGCAGCAGCACAACTGTGCAGAGTTACCTCGAATGTTTCAGTCCTGGGTAAGCAGGATATCTGTTTCCTTAGTCCAGTTGACAGCTGATAAGTGGAGGACCGTGGCCAACTTTACTCTTCATTTGCTCCCTTTACGGGGAATGTATCAGACAGGGAAGCACAAGGACTCAAGAATTGCATAGCCCTATTTTTCACTAGACATGTAGAGCAATCATTGTTTTTTTCCTCCTGGGATGTAGGCAGCTTGCATTACCCGCCCCAAGCTGCCCTGAAGCCATTAAGAGTCAACCATATAGTAAAGGTTGAAAGTCACATGTAGACCAGACCGGGAGAGGACGGCAGGTTCCCTTCCCTGAAAGACGTTATGAACCAGTTGGGTTTTTACGACAATCTGGAAGCTTTCATTACAAGAGATTTTTTTTTTTTAAAAAGGTACAAAAAGCAGCAGGGGAGAGATTAAACCGGTGGGATACGGGTGGGTAGTCACCTTGATTGTGATGTAATTCTTCAATGATTTTGACATCTTTTCTTCACTTCCCTTCATATGCAAATGCCCTAAAAAGGAATACACACAAGATAAATATGGGTCCTTTCCATTGGTAGGTAACGTGAAGACTGGAGGGACTGAAATTGGTGGTGTGAAACAGGCGATGGGGAACTGGCCACACATTTTACACTCACCCGAATCTATTTTCCACCAAGGTCGATGGTGGTGTGGGTCGGGCGGGTGAGGGCCGGGCGGGCACGGCCCATTCACCATTCCCCGTTTCACACTACCGCCAAAGACCCGGGGTCTTGATCTCATTATAAGCACTAGATACAAAAAGGGGAAGATTAGAAGAAACATTTTCTTGCAAAGTTATTGGGTGCGGAATGCTTTGCCGCAGATGGTGACCGGCGCTAAATCAACTGCAGGATTCAATAAAGGTGTTGGATAAATACTTAATGAAAAGTATAAAAAAGATGTGGACAGAAACCTGGGAAATAAAACATGTAAAATAAGCTCCCAAGGAGGGACCCAAGTTCAACACAGGTGAGAAGGGACAAATAGCTTAAAATTGTCTATGTTTCTAGATTGTGCTTGAGGGGGTCAAAGGACAGAATCTATTTGGTTAGAGTTAAGAAACAATAGAGGTGGACTACTGGGTGTATTCTATAGACCACCAACTAATGGGAAAGATATAGAGGAGCAAATTTGCAAGGAAATTACAGGAGCGAAGAACCATAGAGTATGATAATGGGGGACTTCAATTATCCTAATATAGACTGGGATAATAATAGTGTAAAGGGCAAAGAGGGGGAGGAATTTCTGAAGTGTGTTCAGGAGAACTTTCTTGATCAGTATGTTTCCGGTCCAACGAGGAAGGAGGCATTGCTGGATCTGGTTCTGGGGAATGAGGTGGGTCAAGTGGAGCAAGTGTCAGTGGGGGAACAGTGATCATAATATCATAAGGTTTAAATTAGTTATGGAAAAGAACAAGGAGCAATCTAGAGTAAAAATACTTAATTGGAGGAGGGCCAATTCAGTGGGTTGAGAACAGATGTGGCCCGGGTAAATTGGAATCAGAGATCGGCAGGCAAAACTGTAAGCGAACAATGGGCGGCCTTTAAAGAGGAGATGGTTTGGGTACAATCCCATGAGGGAGAAAGGTAGGGCAACTAAAGTCAGAGCTCCCTGGATGACGAAAACGATGGAGAGTAAAATGATGCAGAAAAAGGGGGCGCATGACAGATGTCAGGTTGATAATACAAGTGAGAACCAGGCTGAATATAGACAAGTACAGAGAAGTGAAAAAGGAAATAAAAGGGGCAAAGAGAGAGTATGAGAATAGACTGGCAACTAACATAAAAGAGAATTTAAAAGTCTTCTATAGGCATATAAATAGTAAACGGGTAGCAAGAGGAGGGGTGCGGCCAATTAGGGACCAAAAAGGAGATCCATGCATGGAGGCAGAGGGTATAGCTGAGGTACTAAATGAGTACTTTGCATCTGTCTTTACCAAGCAAGAAGATGCTGCCAAAGTCACAGTAAAATAAGAGGTAGTTGAGATAATGGATGGGCTAAAAATTGATAAAGAAGAGATACTAGAAAGGCTAGCTGTACATAAAGTAGATAAGTCACCCGGTCCGGATGGGATGCATCCAAGGTTGCTGAGTGAAGTAAGGGTGGAAATTGCAGAGGTGCTGTGCTGGCCATAATCTTCCAATCATCCTTAGATATGGGGGTGGTGCCAGAGAACTGGAGAATTGCAAATGTTACACCCTTGTTCAACTATAGGCCAGTTAGTTTAACCTCAGTCATGGGGAAGCTTTTAGAAACGATAATCTGGGACAAAATTAATAGTCACAAGTGTGGATTAATAAAGGAAAGCCAGCATGGATTTATTAAAGGCAAATTGTGTTTAATTAACTTGATTGAGTTTTTTTGATGAGGTAACAGAGAGGGTAGATGAGGGCAATGCAGTTGATGTGGTGTATATGGACTTCCAAAAGGCATTTGATAAAGTGCTACATAATAGGCTTGTCAGCAAAGTTGAAGCCCATGGAATAAAAGGGGCAGTGGCAGCATGGATACAAAATTGGCTAAGTGACAGGAAACAGAGTAGTGGTGAACAGTTGTTTTTCAGACTGGAGGAAGATATGCAGTGGTGTTCCCCGGGGGGTACTAGGACCACTGTTTTTTTTTGTATGTGTATATTAATGACTTGGACTTGGGTGCACAGGGCACAATTTCAAGACTTGCAGATGACACAAAACTTGGAAGTGTAGTGAACAGTGAGGAGGATAGTGATAGACTTCAAGAGGACACAGACAAGCTGGTGGAATGGGCGGACATATGGCAGATGAAATTTAATGCAGAGAAGTGCGAAGTGATACATTTTGGTAGGAAGAACGAGGAGAGGCAATATAAACTAAATGGTACAATTCTAAAGGGGGCGCAGGAATAGCGAGACCTCGGTATATGTGCACAAATCTTTGAAGGTGGCAGGACAGGTTGAGAAAGCGGTTAAAAAAGCATTTGGGATCCTGGGCTTTATAAATAGAGGCATAGAGTACAAAAGCAAGGAAGTTATGATGAACCTTTATAAAATACTTGTTTGGCCACAACTGGTGTAGTGTGTCCAATTCTGGGCACCACACTTTAGGAAGGATGTGAGGGCTTTAGAGAGGGTGCAGAAAAGATTTACTAGAATGGTTCCAGGGATGAGGGACTTCGGTTACGTGGACAGACTGGAGAAGCTGGGGTTGTTCTCCTTAGAGCAGAGAAGGTTAAGAAGAGATTTGATAGAAGTGTTCAAAATCATGACCGGTTTAGATAAAGTAAATAAAGAGAAACTTTTCCCATTGGTGGAAGGGTCAAAAACCAGAGGGGACAGATTTAAGGTGATTGGCAAAAGAACCAAAGGCAACACGAGGAAAACCATTTTTATGCAGCGAGTAGTTATGAACTGGAATGCGCTGCCTGAAAGGGGGGTGGAAGCAGATTCAACCATGACTTTAAAAAAAGAATTGGATAAATACTTGGAGGGAAAAAATTTGCAGGGCTACAGGGAAAGAGCGGGGGAATGGGACCACTGGATTGCTCTTTGAAAGAGCTGGCATGGGCTCGATGGGCAAAGGAAGTGTTTTGAAGCTTCGTATTAATAATTCCACTGGAAAGCAACATGTTGGCAGAACCTCTGGGACCAAGAACTTTAGACCTCAAAAATTACAATTTCATGAATCAAAAACAAGAAAGCCTGGACTGTTGGCCTCTGCGTGGAAATTCAGGAAATACAATTTCAGATCAAGGGACTTGACCAGTTAACATTTTAAGCACCTAAACAAAGTCACAGAGGCCTGCGCCAGCAAACAATTCACTGTTGTCGGATGAAACACTGGAAAATGGCACCATCTTAACAACGGTTCCGTGCTCTGCTGCTGGGCTTTGATAAGTTGATTACATTCATTCTGCTCACTACTAAACCACAAAAACACTTATCACAATGATGCATGCTTGCTGCTCAATGAGGGCCGATTAACAAATCACAATTGTATATACTTCACCCTTTACAATCAAAAGACTTGGAGAAAAACTAAAAACCCGAACAACCAAACGCTTCAGGATTTTAATCTCGATTGAAAGTTGTAACTGTTGGTTACAATACTGTCTCTGTTTATAAACCCTTTGGAAACATAAAGGATATGTTTTCCGACTGCACGCTCCCAGCGTGGAATCGTGCCCATCGGGAGGACACATTCAGAAATTAAAACTAATGGTCAGAAAATTACACACAGATTCCCAGATATAAAAGCTCCCACGTGAATAGTTCTAGTCTCCATATTATAAAAAGGATATAAAGGCACTGGAGAAGGTGCAAAAAAGATTCACAAGGATGATACCAGAACTGAGAGATTATACCTATCAGGAAAGATTGAACAGGATGAGGCTCTTTTCTCTAGAAAAGAGAAGGCTGAGGGGTGACCTGATAGAGGTCTTAAAGATTATGAAAGAGTTTGATAGGATAGACGTAGAGAAGATGTTTCCACTTGTGGGACAGTCCAAAACTAGGGGCCATAAATATAAGAGAGTCACTAATAAATCCAAAAGGGAATTCAGGAGAAACTTCTTTACCCAGAGAGTGGTGAGAATGTGGAACTCACTCCCACAAGGAATAGTCGAGGTGAATAGAATAGATGCATTTAAGGGGAAGCTGGATAAACACATGAGGGAGAAAGGAATAGAAGGATATGCTGATAGGGTGAGATGGAGTACGGAGGGAGGGGGCTCGTGTGGAGCATAAACACCGGCATAGACCAGATGGGCCGAATGGCCTGTTTCTGTGCTGCACATTCCATGTAATGAGAAACTGGAAAATTTTCCCTATATTTCACTACTACCCACTCAAGCATCAAAAATACACGACAGCTATTTAGCAACTATTACTACTGTACTTTGAATCACGTCTGCCCTTTCTCCAATGCACAGCGGATACATACCCGAGTGTAAAAAGTAGTTCCCCCATTGCTCACACTGATGGTAGGCCTCACATTGAGCGATCTCGTTCTCGTGATGGGGAAAGGCCAGGTCTATTCCACCCGAATGGATGTCCAGTTTATTTCCAAACACAGAGCTGAAAATGCCACACAGTTAGCTCGCCATTTGTTACACTGTGAAGTGCAAAACTATTCATTTAGTCACATCATCGCACTGCAATATGAAGGGACTTGGGCACATCCCACGGATGAACAATGTTAGCAGCTACCAGGGAGTGAACTAAAAATAAAATACTTAATAACTAAAAATGTATGAGTGGGTGTGTGTGGAAATGCGGGTGGAGAGAGACGGATAATAAACAAGCTTGGAAATCAACAATGTATTTACTGACAGGACTGTTAGTCTATTTTCAGTCCTTTATTCTAGCACCAGGACACTACATGCAGTTGATGCATGGTTACTGGATCATTAATAATCCCAACATAAGCATTGTAACAGAACTATTATAGAGATAATACCATCATGAGCAGATTGATAAAAGAACACTGTAGTTAGATGGGTCCTCGTTAATGTGCTTCCACTTTAAGAGAAATGCAATTCCCAGGTCAGCTTCTGTCAAGATAAGATTCAACAAGAAACACAAGCCAAGCTGACCTGGCGACTGTCGAACACTCAATGTGCCAGCCGGGTCTGCCCTTACCCCACGGAGACACCCAAAATGGCTCCAGGGGTTTCGATGCTTTCCACAGGGCAAAGTCTCTGACGTGCCTCTTATCACTGGCACCTACAAATAAAGGATTAACAAATAATGCAATCATTGTCTGAAGTACTTTTGTGTTTTCAGAACATTCATTTCTGCAGCTCTGAGCTGTGTGGTTCATTAACCCATCAACACACTGAGGAAGAACTGCTCCTCAGCAATCCCCACTCGCTGACCCCTCCTTCCCCACCTGCCGCATAGCGGTAAGGGGGATCTGCTCTCAGATGCTGAACCCAAGAAAAGTATCTCCAGTAGGGAGGGGATTATTTAAATCAGCAGGTGGTAGTTTTGCAAAGCAGCTGTGGCAGCAACACAACAGGGGCACAGTCCCAAGAAACACACAGCTGCAGCACCACAAGTAGGAGGCAGAAGCACAGTACATGGCAGACAAATGAGAATCTGAGTCAGGTAACATTATCGGCCAAGACAGCAGACTGAACCGTTCTGACCCACTTTAACCGTGTTATCACATAGGCATGAAAAGCATCGACATATTCATCACAAAGAACCCGCTGTACGAATGAAACTACCAGTAGCTCAAATCAGGCTGGTGAATAGGTCACCTTCTCAAGGGCAATTAGGGATGGGCAATAAATGCTGGCCTTGCCAGTGACGCCCACATCCCGTGAACGAATAAAAAAAGTGTGAAAAATTCCAGTTCAATTTTCATGCTGTGTGTTCATGGCATTTAAACAAAACTCCCTTCTGAATTACTAAATAAGAATTTATATAATGGAAAATAATTGGTGCACAGCTTCCTTCCCTCATTGCTTTCTTCCCATACTAGCAGCAAATTGTCTTACGTTTAACATTGCTGATTCAATTAATCTGTTGCGGGGAAAAATACAGACCATCACAACAAATGCACTTAATTTTATTTTTCATTTCCAAATGAGAACGGACCAACTGTGCGAGAGTGTCCAGAACAAGGGGGCATAATCTTAAAAGTAAAGCTCGGCCGTTCAGGGGTGATGTCAGGAAGCACTTCTTCACACAAAGGGGAGTGGAAATCTGGAACTCTCTCCCCCAAAAAGCTGTTGAGGCGGGGGGTCAATTGAAAATGTCAAAACTGAGATCGATAGATTTTTGTTAGGTAAGGGTATTAAAGTTTACGGAACCAAGGCGGGTAAATGGAGTTAAGATACAGATCAGCAACGATTTAATTGAATGGTGGAACAGGCTCGAGGGGCTGAATGGCCTACTCCTCTTCCTATGTGACACATGTAGGAATTTGTGTTGTTAATTTGATTTTATTATGAATTAAAAAGGCATTTACCAACTATGAATGAGATAAAAACAGAAAATGCTGGGAACACTCAGCAGGACAGGCAGCATCGGTGGAGAGAGAAACAGAGTTAATGTTTCAGGTCGATGACCTTTCACCAGAACTGGAAGTTGTTAAAGATATAACAGTTTATAGAGTTTATAAACAAGTACAGAGCCAGGGAAAATGGGGGAGGGGGGAGGAGAACAAAGGGGAAGGTCCGTGATAGGGTGGAGGGCAGGAATGATTAAATGACATAAGGGATGACGGTGCAAGGCAAGAAGGGTGGGAATGGGACAAGTGAAGAAACAAAAGACCGGTCCAGAGGAGGTGTAAGTGGCAACAGCAGGACCATTACCAGCACCTGCTGTCCAAAAAAAATGGAAGCAGTGGTTCTGATCTGAAGTTATTGAAATCAATGTTGAGGTCGGAAGACTGTAAAGTGCCTAATCGAAAGATTATCCCTGGCTCTGTGCTTGCTTATAAACTGTTATATCTCTAACATCTTACATTTCTGACGAAAGTTCATCAACCTGAAACGTTAGCTCTGTTTCTCTCTCCACAGATGCTGACTGACTTGCTGAATGTTTCCAGCATTTTCTGTTTTTATTTCAGATGTCCAGCATCCGCGGTATTTTGCTTTTGTCTTTGAGAAGTGTGTATGAAAGTTCCTTTGTCCTAGTAGTGAAGGTAGTCTGTATGTGGCCTATATCCGTACTGGCTGCATGCCATCGGACCTGGTCAGCCTATTCAGTCGGAGGTCTGTCCTAATGTATTATTTTAATCCACGTCTGGCTGGCTAAAACACCCTGTTTACTTGGGTCCTTCCATATTGCTATTTTATACTAATTCCTCTTGGTGAGGGTGGTCTCAATTGTTATCCAGTGTCTGAGTTTCCGTGTCCAATAATCTACATTTTGCCTGTCGCTCCGGACCCTGGCCCGTCACTTCTATTCACCTTTTTCTTCTCTTTACCCCTCTTGCGCCCTTCTCTCCTGTCATCATGCCCCCTTTCATTTCTCCCCTCTTGGGTACTCTGCACCCCCCCAAATTCCTACCCAAACTGTCACTACGTTCCTCCAATTCTGGCCTCTTGCGCAAACTCGATTTCCTTCGCTCCACCATTGGCGGCCGTGCCTTCAGCTGCCTGGGCCCTAAGCTCTGGAATTCCCTCCCTAAACCTCTCCACCTCTCTCTCCTCCTTTAAGACGCTCCTTAAAACCTACCTCTTTGACCAAGCTTTTGGTCACCTGTCCTAATATCTCCTTATGTGGCTCGGTGTCAAATTTTGTTTGATAATCGCTCCTGTGAAGCGCCTTGGGATGTTTTACTACAGTAAGGGTGCTATATAAATGCAAGTTGTTGTTGTCGTCATCGCCGAGAATCAGTGTAACTGGTCAGACGTGAACACGACCAAGAGGCAGGATTGCTAGACCACCGGTCCTATTTACTGTGAAGTGTGTCAGGTCGGATATTCTTTAATCAGACAGCTTTAAGGGAAGAGACACCCTTATAATCCAGGGACTTTCCCAGGGACTCCTGTCTTCTCGTCACCTAGCCTCTTACATTAGGAAGGGAGATAGCAACACCAGAATACGTCTCACCATCAGAGACTGTGTTTCTAAGGACACGCTGAGAGGTACGGTAAGAATTATCGACACTGTCTTTTTAAACAGTCGCCCCGCCCCCAGTTGTGTAAAGTGCGAGTTCGATCCCTCTACTGCTGATATCTTGGATCTGTGTATTATTTATATTGAACAGTAGTTTAGCCATGTGTTATTTTGCCATTTTGAGGTGACAGAGTGCCCGGCAAGAGGCTGGGGGGGGTGGGAGGGGCCCCCCGGTGGGGGGTGGTGACCAGGGATTTGTCGGGTGGTGTGGGGGCGAACGCCCGGTGACGGGGGAGGGTGGTGGGCATCCCACACATTCTCCAATAAGCAATTTACTGCGATTCGGGGACAACGGGTAACCTGGGCCACACACTATCCATTGCGATGCAGAGAATAATGGCAGAGCTTTTAGTCCCCGAGACTCTGTTGATGGGAACTCTGGCCCTTAAAACCAGATAGATGTTAAAAGGTAAAAACTCAAACAGTAACAACAATAACAGAATTATAAATACATACTTGTTTCTCCAGCAATATCAGCACACACCCCAAACTTCCCATACTGACCACCAATAGACTGGATGTCAAAATACACATTTCCTGAAATTAAAAAGGGAGTGTTTCACTCAGTAAATAAAAGCTGAGTGTTCTGAAATCACGACAGGCTTGGTTAAGAATTTCTCTATGTCACAAGGTTAATATCTCATTTATTCTAGGACAAACTGATACTGAGCTTCATACAGTTGTTAAAATCACCTTGAATCATAGAATCTTACAGCACAGAAAGAGACCATTCGGCCCATCGTGCCTATGCCGGCTCTTTGAAAGATCTATCCAATTAGTCCCACTCCCCCGCTCTTTCCCCATAGCCTGTAAGTTTTTCCCTTTCAAGTATTTATCCAATTCCTTTCTTGGAAGTTACTATTGAATCTGCTTCCTCCGCCCTTTCAGGCAGCGCATTCCAGATCAAAATAACTCGCTGCGTAAAAAAAATTCTTGCCAATGATCTTAAATCTGTGTCCTCTGGTTACCGACCCTCCTGCCAGTGGAAACAGTTTCTTCATGTCTACTCTATCAAAACCCCTCATAACTTTAAACACCTCTATTAAATCTCCCCTCAAAAATGAGAGCAATTTATTTGCCACTATGTTGTTTGAAACAAATTAAACCCATAACCGTTGCCAAATGTTCAACTCTTTTTGTAACATCGAACTCTCCATATAAGTTTTAAATGGTTCTTATTTTCAAATCAGACTCATCTCAACACAGTGAAGTGGAACTGAAACAAGTTTCCTGTCCCCACCCCCCCCTTAAACCACACACACCAACATGTCACCTGTAAAGTTTTTTAAAAATTCACACATAAATAACACTTGACAGTCAAAGGCAAGCTATGCATTACAAGAAGCTTTGCCACCCATAGACTAAAATTAGTATTTTGCCTGTACAAGACTATTGTAAACAATTTTACAACACCAAGTTATAGTCCAGCAATTTTATTTTAAATTCACAAGCTTTCGGAGATTTTCTCCTTCCTCAGGCAAATGTTTCCAAGGAGATTTTCTCCTTCTGAGGAAGGAGAAAATCTCCGAAAGCTTGTGAATTTAAAATAAAATTGCTGGACTATAACTTGGTGTTGTAAAATTGTTTACAATTGTCAACCCCAGTCCATCTCCGGCATCTCCACATCATGTACAAGACTAGATTAAGAATTAATTTCAATAATAAAAATACAGCTGAAACTCACTGATGAGACAGCCATCATTGCACAAACTCACCTGCGGAGGTAGAATAGGCATGGCCATTGTGAATTATTCTTTCTATAAATTCCACGATCCGTGGAATGTTGTCAGTCACTCTCATGTAAACTGTGGGTGGAAGAACCTACAAATAAAACATTGAGAATAGTTTTCAGGATTTGACTGAACCAATTTCCTACGCTATCTCACAAACAGGACTATAATGTCTTGGTGGAAGAGTTAGATATGAAACGAGCTTTCAAACCTAAAATGACATTTTCCACGGATTTGAATAGTTTAAGGCAGGGGAAGGGTCAGAATTACCCATGCAGTACCATTTCTATGCAATTTTACAATAAATTACTGCCCTTTCTTGTGTTCCGTTTACATGACTGCAGCACTTGGTTTGTGTTTCAATATTACAGGTACTGGAGCTGAAAACAACACAAAATTGGGCCACACTACATCAATCCCCCATCTGTAAAATGTTTCATTCCCACATGGCAAGATCGGTTCCATTTGCTCTGAATTTAAAAGCAGACTTTTTCGAATAAAAAGTCATGGTCAAACTCCCTGGGGTAGAGTTTGACTTTTTGCGATAATGTAAAACGGGTGATAGTGAGTCAGCAATGGAAATAAAGAGAGAGAGACGCAAAAAGGAGCTGCCGATTTGCTGTTGCCCATTTTACACTATCGCGGAGGGCCACGATCTACCCCACCCCCGTGGAGGGACACAACGTCTGTGTTTGCAGTAAAACATTCCACGGCAGAACCAGTGCTCACAGGCACAGGCTGTAGTACCTGGGCTGTCAGAGGGCTTAATAAAAGGCACAATGACAATCCCCTCCAAAACACAGACAGAAAATTACCACCCTCCCAAAAAACAAGTAAATGGAACAAAACACAGGTCTTAGCAATGTACAAATAATAATCTATTGAATAAAAGTCAGGCAAACATTTTTTTCTTAAAAAAAACACTCCCTCAATACAGGAAACTCAGTGAAAAAACAAGGATTTACAAGAAAATAGGAATTTATTGGAGAATAAAAACTCTAAAATGTTACTATAAAAGTTCAGGTGCAGCCTGCATCTGTGGCTATTCCTCCCACACCTTTCTGCGATCAGAACTTATCGGCACCTATTTTTAATTTTGATCTCTAATTTTCCGGCACAAGTGGATTAAGATATACTCTGGCCAGCTGCTCCTAGTTTAAAATCCGGGACTGTCAGTAAAAGCAGCAAGTGGCACAATTTTTAAAAAACTTTTATTTTAGAGACAGATTTCAAAACTCCTTTTTATCCTTTGAATACTTTTAAAACTTAGAAATAAAATGAAAAACCCTTGCATACAATATTAGCCTCTGTAAGCGTTTCTTCAACGCTGATGTATATTTTTTAAATGTGTTTATCAAGACAAGGGATGTCAGTGTCTCACAATGGGACACTTTGGGAGCAAGTAACAGCTTTGATCGCTCTCAGGTGAGGTATAGCACGGCCTTGACCCAAACTAAACATCCCTCTACTCTTAGCCCCTTATCTTTAACCCCCACCCCCGTGAGAGACACACACACAGTAGCGGCAGCTGCCGTAGAATGAACCATGAATTAATGACCACCATGAACAGCACTCAATTTATCCTTTCAAGCTGCTTTGGCTGCCAGTTTGACTTCTAACAAGCTGAATATAGAACCACATCAATAACTTTCAGAACAATAATTCTGAAAAGGAGAACACTAAACTCGGGCAGAAAATTAGCCATTGGATGTTAGATTGCCTCGATCAAGCTTCCCTATGCAGGCCTGCCCTTCTCTCTGGTCCTGCTGCATCCCCCAGTTCCCACTGTGCACTCAGGCCTTCCTTTGGCTGAATGAACAGGTTGAGCCAAGGAGCTGGACGCACCCACTGTCAGTCTGTGCCCGTCACATTGCTGGGCAATAACTTGCAGAAGGCACCATTCTCACTATGTACTTGAGTATACCAACTATTACTGAGTGTAACGGGACAGAGAGAGCAAGGCTTAGAGTCACGGGATGCTCTGTCGATGGCCAGTCTCGCTATCAATACGTAGTCTCTGCTACGAATTCAGGTCTGTCTTCGCTACCCATTCTGCTCCGGGGCATCATTCACTCCCTCCCTCCCTCCAGCGGACTGAGCGTTGTCTCACACTGCCCTGTGCGTTTACCCAATGGCTGTGTCGTTGTTGAAGCAGGTAGTTGTGGAAGCTACATCATCATTGCCTCCTTCCCCAGCAAGGACCCCCAAATCCCCACTCCACACATGGGAGGCACCCCTTTTCCCCAACTTCATACAAGATCTAGTTTCTGGACCTTTTCGAACTCCATCTCTCCTTATTCTTCCTTCTTTTTATGTCTTCTCTGCTCTGCCATTCTCTTTTAAGCTTCAATCCTTCCTCCTGCCCTATTTACCCTCTCTATCGGTCTGATTCAGGTGAAACCTGTCCAATCTGCAGAGCTTCCCCCGCCCTAGAACAGGTCCCAATATCTTAAGAATCTGAAATTCTCCCTTCTGCACTGTCTAGTCATGAGTTGACATCTCTAATCTGCTTCTCTTTAACTTGTGTCCAGTGCATATTACATGGGATTACCACCCCTTGAGTTCTTGTACTTTTATTTTATTTTGTCATTACTTTCCTATGGAATAAATTAAATAAAATCACCTCTGAGGTCATGGGTTCAAGTCCCACTCCAGAGACTTGAGCACATAATCCAGGCCGACACTCCCAGTGCAGAACTGGGGGGGGGGGGGGGGGGGGGCTGCACTGAGGGAGTGCTGCACTGTCGGAGGTGCCGTCTTTCGGGTGTGACGTTAAACCGAGGGCCCGTCTGCCCTCTCAGGTGGATGTAAAAGATCCCATGGCACTATTTCAAACAAGAGCAGGGGAGTTCTCCCCAGTGTCCTAGCCAATATTTATCCCTCAACCAACGTCACTAAAACGAATTATCTGGTCATTTATCTCATTGCTGTTTGTGGGATCTTGCTGTGCACAAATTGGCTGCCGCATTTCCTACAACTGTGACTACACTTCAAAAGTACTTCACTGGCTGTAAAGCGCTTCAGGACGTCCTGAGGTCGTGAAAGGCGCTATATAAATGCAGGTTCTTTCTTTCTTTAGAACTGAACTCCTCAAAACTCTCTCAGCAAGCCCCCCTTCCTACTCTTTCCTTTTGCTGGTTCCCATGTGAACCACAATTTGGTTCCTTCCCTTCCTGTTCAGAAGTTGTCCTACCTGCTCTGTTATGTCCCTCACCCTGGCATCTGGGAGGTAAACACTTCATTTGGGACTCCAAAACAAGCTATTTGTCTTCCTAATTGTAGAATCCCTCGCCAGTACCACTTGCCTGTTCTGATGGCTGATGTCTCTCTTTTCCCCCAATGGTAACCCCCGGCTCCAGCGTTCCTCTTCATTCATGTTCCTCATTTTCAGAAATGTCTACCTATTATCCAAGCCCAGACCCGCGTCTTTCTCGTACTGGTTACTGCTAAACCTTTATAAATCACTGGTCAGGCCTCAACTGGAGTATTGTGTCCAAATCTGGGCATCGCACTTTAGGAAGGATGTGAAGGCCTTGGAGAGGGTGCAGAGGAGATTTACTAGAATGGTTCCAGGGATGAGGGACTTCAGTGGTGTGGAGAGACTGGAGAAGCTGGGGTTGTTCTCCTCAGAGCAGAGAAGATTAAAGGGAGATTTAATAGAGGTGTTCAACATTTTGAGGGGTTTTGAAAGAGTAAATAATGAGAAACTGTTTCCAGTGGCAGGAGCGTCAGTAATCAGAGGACACAGATTTAAAGTAATTGGCAAAAGAATCAGAGGGGAGATGAGGAGATCTTTTTTTTTGCGCAGCGAGTTGTTATGATCTGGAATTCACTGCCTGAAAGGGCGGTGGAAGCAGATTCAATAATAACTTTCAAAAGGGAATTGGATAAATACTTGAAATGGAAAAAACTGCAGGGCTATGGGGAAAGGGCAGGGGAGTGGAACTAACTGGATAGCTCTTTCAAAGAGCCGGCACAGGCACGATGGGCCGAATGGCCTCCTTTTGTGCTGTAAGATTCCATGGTTCCTCCTCTTCCCCTTGCAGGCGGTAACTCTCTCCCCTTCCTTTCCTCCAGTCCCAGGCTGCTTTACCATTGTTGGGTTGTTTTATTTTATATAATACAATCACAGGCAATCATTCCAATGACCACTGCACTAAACAGGGAACTTTTGTAACCTAATTGTAAATTTTAACCATGCAACATAAAGCCAAAATTAAAAGTGCTTAAAAACAATTAGCAGCTGCTCAAAAAATGCCTCTTGTGCTGTATTTGCAATGAAACGTTGTACCTTTAAACATGCCATATCCTGTTTGAAATCCTCTTCATAAATTCGAGCAAGTACTGATGGGGAAATATTCAACTGGAATCGGGAAAATAATCAGTCAGTCATTCAAATTTTAATTTCATGGTTTTAAATTCAAATGCTTTCTGAGAGTTCTTGTAATTTACCTCATTTGCTCTTTGAATTATTTTGTCATCAATATCCGTGATTACCATCACCATGACGACATCGATGCCAAAGACCTTGATCAATATTCTTTTCATGATGTCAAATTTAACATAGGAGCTAAAAAAAAATGGAGACAGTGAAAAAGTTGTTGCTGATTTTTCCATTTTAAGGTGTGTGTGTGTGTGTGTGTGTGTGTGTGTGTGTGTGGGGTGTAAGTATTCCAAGGTTCAGCACCAGGTAAGAGGTCTGGGTCCCGGGGACGGGGTCTCAGTCTGGGGTCCGGGTTCTCACGGATCAGAGAGCTGGACACCCCGGGCAGTTCGCGGTGCTCCCAATTTACTCGGCACTAATGACCAGAAAATCAGGGACACACCAGCAAAATCTACCCCACCTTGGGGCAGGTCATTCCAGCCATCATGCCTGTGCCTGAGCTAACTCTCCCATCACAGATGTCCACAATACCATTTCCCTGTAAGCATTAATATTTCTCCTGACGTTTTTCTTGGGTGTCAGCCATGGTTCAGTGGGTAGTGTTCTCACCTCGGGGTCAGGAGTTTGTGTGCCGTCTTTCAGATGAGGCGTTAAATTGAGGCCCTGTCTGCCTTCTCAGGCAGGGGAGATCGCCCTGGTGCCCTGGCCAATTTTTATCTCCCAACCAACATCACTAAAAAGGTGATGTTGTCATTTATTTCATTGCTGTTTGTGGGCCCTCGCTGTGCGTAAATTGGCTGCCACATTTCCCAACATTACAACAGTGACATCACTGCAAAAGTAATTCATTGGCTGTAAAGCACTCTGGGATGTTCTTGGGTTGTGAAAGGCGCTATATAAATGCAAATTCTTAAATATCGTAACTGACTCGAATTCAATAGCCACTTAAAACACTACATCCTAATGATCCTTTGCATGAAAAAGTTCCTACTGACCTCCCCCTTTATACTTCCAGTACTGTCTGTGTTTCAGCCCTCCCTCTCCCCCCATTACTGATGCATGAAGATAATGACTGAAATGCCAAGTACAGACATCCTCCCCTCCCTTCAAAATAGAAACAAATATACATTTAATTAAAAAGCTTTCATCTTATAAATTCCCTTTCAAAGTTTCGATTAGGATTTCGAATACTCTAACGATTACATGGAATTGTAGCAGATTTCCAGTGTTTGAATAACGAAAATGGTGTTTTTATTATAATATAGCGTGGCACTGTTAGTGAAGTCTGCAGACTCCAATTCTATGATTGTACACATATTTGCACATGCTGTTTAATAAGGAGCGCATCATATGGTGTAACTGAGAACGTATTAATGTATTGGTGTATTTTAGATGTTATGAATAGAACAAATGCTCATCATGAAACAGAGAGAACAGTAGGAGAAATATGAAACCGAAATGAAATTAACTTAATTGAAAAATAAGAAAATTGCACATTGAAAGTTTTTATACAATTGTAGTGATGGGAATGGCAGTTAAAAAGCTGTGAAATATATGTAATATTTTAGAACCTGCTGGTATAACTCACATGGTACTGCACAATGGGGCCCGAGGATACTGTCCATTTACAAAGAAGTGATTGTGTTGCAGCAAAGGATATAGTGGGTCAGAGAATGTTGATTGTGGGAGAAAGTTATTTCATTTGTAAGACTATGAGACGGGAGCAGTTAAATGGGCTAGAGAGGTGAGGATATTTGGGGGGGCGGGGGGAGGGCACAGTGCTGAAAGGGGAGGGAGCGATAGGAGTAGCAGGGGAGTGAGTATATGGGGAAGTTGGAGTACTGAAGAGTTGGAGTTTGCAGAATGAGATAGTTAGGTTTTAGGTCAGTAGATGGGGACAAAAGTGAGGTTTAGAAAAAAAGTGAAGAATAGTACATGGGGAAGAGGAGTTCAAAAAAAGGGTAACAGGAAACAAAACCTCCAAAAAAAAAGCCATAGAGGAACAGGCCCGGAGAAGAAAAGCAATGGGGAATAAATCTTCAAAAAAACAAAATAAAAACAATGTGTGTGCAATGGGGCATTGAATGTACACGGTACTGGGCATGTGTTTGTTGGGGATGGGAGCAGAGAAGTAATTAGGTGAGAGTTAAGGATGGCAGCTGGAGCCAGGAGTGAGAGTTGGAACAGTGCGAGGAGGAGAAAGTCGGATGGGGAACGAGGGGGGCAGGCAGGAATGGGTTAAAGATGTGGGCGATATGGTGGCAGCTTCAGCAGCGGGAGGGGGACATAGTTTGTTCTAAGGACGTGGGTCATTGCCCATTCCTAGTTGCTGCGAGAGGTGGCGGTGGGCCTTCTCCTCAAACCTCTGCAATCCCTGTGGTGACATTAGGTAGGGAATTCCAGGATTTTGACCCAGCGACAATGAAGGACCGACATTTGTCCAAGGTAGGATGGTGTGCAACTTGGGAGGGGAACCTAGTGATGATGGTGTTCCTACTCAAGTCCCACTCCAGAGACATGAGCACATAATCTAGGCTGACACTCCAGTGCAGTGCGGAGGGAGTGCTGCACTGTCGGAGGTCCCGTCTTTTGGATGAGACGTTAAACCAAGGCCCAGTCTGCCCGCTCAGATGAACTTACAAGATCCCATGGCACTATTCAGAGAAGAGCCGGGGAGTTCTCCCCAGTGTCCTGGCCAATATTGATCCCTCAACCAACATTACTAAAACAGATTATCTGGTCATTATCACACTGCTATTTGTGGGACCTTGCTGTGCGCAAATTGGCTGCCGCGTTTCCTACATTACAACAGTGACTACACTTCAAAGGGTACTTCATTGGACGCCCCGAGATCGCAAAAGGCGCAGTAGAAATACAAGTTCTTCCTTTCCTTTTTAGATGTCACTACTGATGACTTCTATCACTTTACTGCTGATTGGAAAGAAATTGGTCAGTACTCAAAATCCTGGAACTCCCTCCCTAACAGCACAGTGGGAGAACCTTCACCACACGGACTGCAGCGGTTCAAGGCGGCGGCTCACCACCACCTTCTCAAGGGCAATTAGGGATGGCCAATAAATGCCGGCCTCGCCAGCGACGCCCACATCCCATGAACGAATAAAAAAAAGCTGGGCCAATTCCACCCCACTATGTCACCACCTCTGGAGGGTCTATCTTGTTGGTTGGACAGTGATGGAGAAGTCTGGGATGTTAGCTGATGAGATGCAACTATGTCAGACTATTGCTCGACTTGTCTGTAGGACAGCTCTCCCAAATTGGGCACCAGTCCACAGATGTTAATGAGGAGGACTCTGCAGGGTTGACTGGCATTGCCCAAATCTTGTCCGGATTCGCTGCCAGTTGATCTGTCTAAACGTTTCAGAGCAGGGCTGGAGGGGGCAGGGAGCTGCAACCA
The DNA here is from genome assembly GCF_035084215.1 of Heptranchias perlo. Classification (NCBI taxonomy): domain Eukaryota; kingdom Metazoa; phylum Chordata; class Chondrichthyes; order Hexanchiformes; family Hexanchidae; genus Heptranchias; species Heptranchias perlo. Next base: position 111,198,123 of record NC_090330.1, read on the forward strand.
CTAGGACAGGGCGGGAGGAGGGCTAGCTGTGAGCAAGGGTAGCAAAAATTCAATGTTAAAAAAGCCCACAATTTATTAAACTTTAAATTTTAAAAAAGTAAAATTAATTACAACCACCCAGCAGGTGGAGATCTAAAGAAGCTACGACAAAGCCCGAGGTATAAATGGGACAGCCCAGTCTGAAAATAACATTAAAACTCCTGCTACACCACCACTTACTGGCATCACAAGCAAATGCAACCGGTAATTGTGGACATCTTAATATAGGATGCCTCATAAGGAAATGTTTACATAGCAGTTTTCAATGGAGTACACGGCCCATGGGATCCTGGGCTTTATAAATAGAGGCATAGAGTACAAAAGAAAGGAAATCATGATGAACCTTTATAAAACACTGGTTCGGCCACAACTGGAGTATAGTGTCCAATTCTGGGCACCGCACTTTAGGAAAGGTGAAGGCCTTAGAGAGGGTGCAGAAAAGGTTAACTAAATGATTCCAGGGTTGAGGTTATTTTAATTACGTGGATACAGTGGAGAAGCTGGGGTTGTTCTCCTTGGAACAGAGAAGGTTGAGGAGATTTGATAGAGATATTTAAAATCATGAAAGGTCTAGAGAGAGTAGATAGAGAGAAACTGTTCCCATTGGCAGAAGGGTCAAGAACCAGAGGACATGGATTTAAGGTGAATGGCAAAAGAACCAAAGGTGACATGAGGAAAAACTTGTTTTACACAGCGAGTGATTATGATCTAGAATGCACTGCCTGAGGGGGTGGTGGAGGCAGATTCAATCATGGCCTTCAAAAGGGAACTGGATAAGTACTTGAAAGGAAAAAACTTGCAGGGCTACGGGGATAGGACGGGGGAGTGGGACTAGCTGGATTGCTCTTGCATAGAGCCGGCACAGACTCGATGGGCTGAACGGCCTCCTTCCGTGCTGTAACCTTTCTATGTTTCTACGTAAGAACGTTAACATATTAAAAGTGGATCTCCCGTTGCATTATATTTGAGTCGGTTTATGTGTTGGAAGGAGGGGTGCTGCATCTAATAGCCCATTCCCAAACCCCCTCGCCCACCACAAACAGACCCTCTGGCCAGCACCGTCTCCCATGGAGAGGGAATTCCGAGTCTGGGGAAACATAGTGGACCCCCCCACCCACCGCGGTAAAGGAAATCCACCCCTGAAAGAAGGGGAGCTCATTGCAACCCACCCCACCCCACTACTGTGGCGAGAGGGGAGGGGCTCCTCCTCCTCCCCCCGAGGGGGAATGGGCACGCCCCACCCCCCCGAGGGGGAAGGGGCCCCCTCCCCCCCAAGAGGGAATGGGGGGAGGGGCCCCTCCCTCCTACCCCGAGGGGCCCCACCCCGAGAGGGAAGGGGGAGAGGCCCCCCATCCCCACCAAGAGGGAATTTCCCCCACAGGTGGTACAGGAGTATAGGCTATGGTATAGCCTTTGCTCCCATGTACCCCATTCCCCCTTCTTCCTCCCCCGCCTTCTCTCCTCCTGGATCTAACTATCCTCCCCACTCAGTCCGGATCTTTGTGTGCAACATCACAGGAGGGCAGCTGGTATATATTAAAAGTCTTGTGTCCAGCACACACTTCCCATGTGTCTTCCTTACTGCTTGTGTCCATATTTTGGCACATCAGGGAGTCAGGATCTTTCGTAGTGCGTCATTCCTCAATCTTTGACACTTTTCAGCTGGTTTTTCCTCCCTCCATATAGTAACTTCTCACTGGCCTATCCTAACCGTGTGACCAACTGAAATACTAAGATACTTTTAAAGCTCTTTTTCTAAATATAATTCTTCTTTTATGAAGGGTTTTGATAGAGTAAAGGAGAAACTGTTTCCAGTGGAAAGAGGGTCAGTAACCAGAGGACACAGATTTAAAGTAATTGGCAAAAGTACCAGAGGGGAGGTAGAATTTTTTTTTTTTAAACGCAGTGAGTTTTTATGATCTAGAATTTACTGTCTGAAAGGGCGGTGGAAGCAGATTTAATAGTAACTTTCAAAAGGAGATTGAATATATACTTGAAATGGAAAAATTTACAGGGCTATGTGGACGGAGTGGGGAGTGGGACTAATTGGATAGCCCTTTCAAAGAGCCAGCACAGGCACAATGGGCCGAATGGCCTCCTTCTGTGCTATAAGATTCTATGATTCTGTTAAACTTTTGTCTGAAGGAGCAAAAGCAGCTTTTATTGAATTAACCAGTCTGCAGGAAAAGCAACCTGTTGGGTTTTTTAATTTACTAATTGATGGAAGAATCCAGCAGCAGTTCCTGATTCCTTTATTTAATTAATGGATGTGGAGATGCCGGTGATGGACTGGGGTTGACAATTGTAAACAATTACTTAATTGAGTCACAGGCTGATTGCTAGCATTAAACAACAGCTTCTTTTCGTTAATTAGTAAATTTTGGGGGAAAACCGTTAATTAAAATAACAGTCGCCATTTATTTAATAAATATCGGGGGAAGCCCGCTGGTTTAAATGGCCACCGCTGTTTTTTCATCTGATAAATTTCAAAGGAAGCTGTTATATCGAGTGGATACTGCTTTCATTTAATGAGTGAATTTGTGTCAGCCATGGCTCGGTGGTAATTCTCTACCTTGAGTCAGGATGTTTGAGAGTTCAAGTCCCACTCTAGGACTTCAGTCCATAACCTAGACTGACACTCCCAGTGCAGTACTGAGGGAGTGCTGCACTGTTGGAGGTGCCGTCTTTCGAATGAGATGTTAAACCAAGATGTCTGACTGTTCAGGTGAATTTAAAAGATTCCGTCGCACTTTTTTTTTTGAAGTAGAACAGGATCCTGGCAACCACTCACATTTGCCCTGGCAGTTTATTTCACCAGATACTCTGGAGCGAGCCTGTGGATCAGCGGTAGCAGTCCCACTTCGAGTCAGAAGGCGCAGAGTCCGATCCCACGCTCCAGACAGTCCCAGTGGAGCACCAGCCGTCATCCAGCGGGAACGTGTCTGGTGTCTGGCCCCCACCCCACCCCATCATCGTACAGGCTGTGGGAGCCCGTAAAACCCTCTCGCCATATAGGACTAACCCCCTATCGGCTGGCATAAAGATGGTTACGGACATGGAGGGAGCACCCATGTCAGACAGTGAGTCCTTCCACCACATCTCACTGCTCTTCAAGGGAAGAGTGAGAGGATAGGAAAATAACAACCAGATACTGTGCTACACACACTTTTATTTCGTGAATCCTGTTTATATTTAATTAATTTATTAATTCATGTTAGAGAACTTGGGGAAATAAATAGTGATATCTTGAGGAGTGTACATATTACAGAGAGGGAGGTGCTGGAAGTCTTAACGCGCATCAAGGTAGATAAATCTCCGGGACCTGATGAAATGTATCCCAGGACGTTATGGGAGGTTAGGGAGGAAATTGCGGGTCCCCTAGCAGAGATATTTGAATCATCGACAGCTACAGGTGAGGTGCCTGAAGATTGGAGGGTAGCAAATGTTGTGCCTTTGTTTAAGAAGGGTGGCAGGGAAAAGCCTGGGAACTACAGACCGGTGAGCCTGACATCTGTAGTGAGTAAGTTGTTAGAGGGTATTCTGAGAGACAGGATCTACAGGCATTTGGAGAGGCAAGGACTGATTAGGAACAGTCAGCATGGTTTTGTGAGAGGAAAATCATGTCTCACGAATTTGATTGAGTTTTTTGAAGGGGTAACCAAGAAGATAGATGAGGGCTGTGCAGTAGACGTGGTCTACATGGACTTTAGCAAAGCCTTTGACAGGGTACCGCATGGTAGTTTGTTACATAAGGTTAAATCTCACGGGATCCAAGGTGAGGTAGCCAATTGGATACAAAATTGGCTTGACGACAGAAGACAGAGGGTAGTTGTAGAGGGTTGTTTTTCAAACTGGAGGCCTGTGACCAGCGGTGTGCCTCAGGGATCGGTGCTGGGTCCGCTGTTATTTGTTATTTATATTAATGATTTGGATGAGAATTTAGGAGGCATGGTTAGTAAGTTTGCAGATGACACCAAGATTGGTGACATTGTGGACAGTGAAGAAGGTTATCTAGGATTGCAACGGGATCTTGATAAATTGGGCCAGTGGGCCGATGAATGGCAGATGGAGTTTAATTTAGATAAATGTGAGGTGATGCATTTTGGTAGATCGAATCGGGCCAGGACCTACTCCGTTAATGGTAGGGCGTTAGGGAGAATTATAGAACAAAGATCGAGGAGTACAGGTTCATAGCTCCTTGAAAGTGGAGTCACAGGTGGATAGGGTGAAGAAGGCATTCAGCATGCTTGGTTTCATTGGTCAGAACACTGAATACAGGAGTTGGGATGTCTTGTTGAAGTTGTACAAGACATTAGTAAGGCCACATTTGGAATACTGTGTACAGTTCTGGTCACCCTATTATAGAAAGGATATTATTAAACTAGAAAGAGTGCAGAAAAGATTTACTAGGATGCTACCGGGACTTGATGGTTTGACTTATAGGGAGAGGTTGGATAGACTGAGACTTTTTTCCCTGGAGAGTAGGAGGTTAAGGGGTGATCTTATAGAAGTCTATAAAATAATGAGGGGCATAGATAAGGTCGATAGTCAAAATCTTTTCCCAAAGGTAGGGGAGTCTATAACGAGGGGGCATAGATTTAAGGTGAGAGGGGAGAGATACAAAAGGGTCCAGAGGGGCAATTTTTTCACTCAAAGGGTGGTGAGTGTCTGGAACGAGCTGCCAGAGGCAGTAGTAGAGGAGGGTACAATTTTGTCTTTTAAAAAGCATTTGGACAGTTACATGGGGAAGATGGGTATAGAGGGATATGGGCCAAGTGCAGGCAATTGGGACTAGCTTAGTGGTATAAACTGGGCGACATGGACATGTTGGGCCGAAGGGCCTGTTTCCATGTTGTAAACTTCTATGATTGTATGATTCCATTCATTTCACCTGATTTTCTGCTACGGCCACTTAGTTCCTGACTGCTACCGGTTTCTTTAATAAATTAATTCCTTAATTCCCTACCCCACTTTAATTTCACCCAATTCTCTGAGAAACCGAGTGGTGGGGTCTGGAACTCACTGCCTGAAAGGGTGGTAGAGGCAGAAACCCTCAACTCATTTAAAAAGTACTTGGATGAGCACTTGAAGTGCTGTAACCTACAGGGCTACGGACCAAGTACTGGAAAGTGGGATTAAGCTGGATAGCTCACTTTCGGCCAGCACGGACATGATGGGCCGAATGGCCTCCTTCTGTGCTGTAACTTTCTATGATTCTATGAAAACCACATTAGTTCCTAAATTATACTTTTTAGAAAAACAAATATATATGTATGCCATTTATTTATAATTTTCACAGAATAATGGACAATCACTAAATTAAATTCCCCATAGCATAAAAATCCAACAAATCAATTTAATGATAACATTATTTCAATACTGTGGCCTAAATATATTGTATTTTACATGGCATCAGCATCATAAAACAATGCATTCTCTGACTCACTGTGGCTAACGGCAAGGGAGATTTCCGAATAATATATTAAAACCCCGGCATAAAGCAAGTATTTCCTGCAGCTCACTCTTACTTCCTGCTACCTTTCCCCATTAAATTTTGTTGATAATAACTAATAAGGGCGTTATGTATTGAACCTTCCGACTCACCACATGCACTGCCATTGAAGGTCGTAATACAAGAGATCGGGAAGCAGTCCACAATGGGTTAATTTGCCCTTTTTTTAAAAAAGCTTCCCGCAGTAATGAACAATAAACAGCAGCATAATCTTCTGTTCCCGTGCTGTTTCCCTTGGTGGGAGTGTACATAGAGGAGGTTTCGTTAGAGATCTCCCCTTCCCACAGGCTCCAAAGAAACTCACTAACAAACTGAAAACACAGCATTATTTGAAGCTTTGAAGATGGAGGTCACCTATGAGGTCTAAGTTATTTTGAAAGTGCTTCCTAGTTTTTTCCACTGTGGAAGATAAGTTCATACATTGTGCAGCACCACGTATCACAGGAGGACAGACACAGCCTCTCAGCCTAGTGCAGAGTTTAACAGCATTCCACTTAATACATACATAATCCACAAAGCATTTGGCTGACTAGGTGACACTCAGCCACATCAATCCAGGAAGTCATAAGAAGTCAGCTATAAAACACACTGAGTCTGGTCAATTAATTAGTATTTCAAAACCCATCACCGTTAAAGAAAGCTTTCGTGTTAGCTAATCTGTGGAGGACGAAATGCTGTCAAAATAACAGTGCAGTCTGTAGTTTGTACATATTGTAGCCACAGTGCACAGGAGGGGGTGAATTCGAGACCAGCGACAGGGGCACCGATCAAGCAAACTGCTCTGTCCTGGACGGTGATGTGTTGTTGTGGCTGCACCATCCAGGTGTTCCATCACACTCCTGACTCGAGCCTTGCCGACAGTGGAGAGGCTGTGAGGAGTCAGGAGGTGAGCCACTTGTCGCAGAGTACCCAGCCTCTGCCCTGCTCTTGTAGCCACGGTGGTTGATGTGGCTGGTCCAGTACAGATGGGAGGGAGCATGGCAATGGTGGTGGTGTTGAACGTGAGGGGGAGAGAGCTGGGTTTTATCTTGTTCAAAATGGTCATTACACCTATTAGCTTTTAATGTGAGATTGTAAGAGTCGGGAGTTGGATGTTTTACTGTGTTATAATCAGAATCTACATCAGAGAATGCGGAAAGTGCTTTCACAGAATAACAGTACCAGTTCTTCACTCCCATTTGCGCTGACCTGTTAGTAATACAAATGGCCTGAAATATCCCTCTCCGTATATCCCATAACATTTAAGCATCAGGTTGGAAACTCCAAACCCGCTGCACCAGATCATAGGCTGCAATTTCAGCAGCCTCACTCCTCTGGTTATTAGCTGCCATCAGCCCCCTCTGCCCATTCCAGCACTCCTTCTGTTCCTTCGCTTCCTCCCTGTACTGCTCTGCCTCCTGCTTATTTACCCTGCTCCTTTTCAGATTGCAGCTTAAGCACTTCTAAATGGTAGACTAAAAGTACACCTATCTCCTCCTGCTCAGACCACACAGAAAGTTACAGCACAGATACAGGCCATTCGGCCCAACGGGTCCATGCCGGTGTTTATGCTCCACATGAGCCTCCTCCCTCTCCGCTTCATCTCACCCTATCAGCATATCCTTCTATTCCCTTCTCCCTCATGTGTCCCCCTTAAATGCATCTATGCTATTCGCCTCAACTACTCCATGTGGTAACAAGTTCCATATTCTCACCAGTCTCTGGGTAAAGAAGTTTCTGAATTCTTATTGGATTTATTAGTGACTATCTTATATTTATGGCCCCTTGTTTTGGTCTCCCCCACAAGTGGAAACATCTTCTCTACGTCTACCCTATCGAACCCCTTCATAATCTTAAAGACCTCAATTAGGTCACCCCTCAGCCTTCTGTTTTCTAGAGAAAAGAGCCCAAGCCTGCTCCGTCTTTCCTGATAGTTATAACCTCTCAGTTCTGGTATCATTCTTGTGAATCTTTTTTGCACCTTCTCCAGTGCCTCCATAGCCTTTTTGTAATATGGTTTTGCTGCAAACGATTTAATTTAACATAAGAAATAGGAGCAGGAGTAGGCCATTCGGCCCCTCAAGCCTACTCCACCATTCAATAAGATCATGGCTGATCTTTGACCTCAACTCCACTTTCCCGCTCGATCCCCATATCCCTTGATTCCCCTAGAGTCCAAAAATTTAAACTTTTAACGGTGTTTGGTTGGTGGACGATATTTATGCCACTTTGCCTGCCCCCAATTGTTTTGGTTTGGCCTTTTCCAGCACCCATTCCTCAAACACCTTAAGTAGTTCACCCCTTAACCTCTCTTCCAACACACAAAGAATGAGGTTGTCACTGACAAGCTGAAAACACAGCAATGATTCATGAATCTTTTGCCCTTATGAAGATGGAGTCTCCCACGGAGTTTGATTAAATCGAGTATGTTGTTTTGCCTCACAGCAGTGACAGGAAATTGCACCTTAGTCTGTGTCCTCCACACTGCATGAATCTAGATAAAGATCCAGTGGAGTGCTAATGTGAAGGATAACGCACATTGCCTGGAACCCAAGCCTCACAGCGCAGGTAAACCTAGGTTTAACAGCATGCCACTTAATTCATACATAATTGAGATAGTACTTGGGCAAAAAAGTTGACACCCATTTGATTGAAAGAGGTTTTATATAAAGCACACTTTGTGTGGGAGACTGACGGGCACTGAATTTGCTGCCTGCATGCCTGTGCCATCCAATTTAAACTTAGCAAAAGAGTGGCATCATAGGGACAACGGAATTGCTGGACGAAAGACGATCAAGGTCCATCTAGTTGGCTTTCTACCATCCTGCTAATTCCACAGACATGTCTTAGATGCCGCGCCGTTACTGGGGAAATTGAGGCATGGATTGGGCGTTGGTTGAAATTGCACGGGCAGAGATTGGTTAAAACAGAATGGCTCCTGATTTTGCCCCTGTGAACAGCAGTTCTCCAGGGCTTTGTGCTGTGTTCATTATTTTAATTAGTGATCTTAAGTACTCCAATAGCGTTACATTTGTCTAGGATACAAAGATGTAATAGTTGACCATAAAGAAATGAGTATGTTGCAGGTCGATTTAGATGAGTTGAGTGAATAGGCTGATGTCACTGAATGTGGAGGGAGCGCTGTGTTTTGCACAAGGAGCCAGCAGACTCACAGCAGGTCTGTCTGATGCACAAGTGCCCATTCCAAGTAACCACATAGGAAAGGAACTTAACAGTACTCACTGACCAGTCACAAACACATGAAGTAGCTAAAGAAAAAACAAACAGGATTCCAAGAAGTATTCAAGGCAATCAAGTACAAGACTAAAGGCATATAAAGCACTTCAGTATTGTGGGGACCAAAACCAGGCATAGCTGGTGATGGATATTGAGGCTCCGGAGGATGCAAAAGAGGACAGAGATGTCCCTTAAACTTAGATTTATTTTTATTTGCAAGAATAGGCTCCAGACAATAGAATTATTCTTTGTGGAGGAACATAGCCTCAAAGATAAGACTGAAGTTTTAAAAATTGAGAGGATTGAATGCAGTGTATTTAGATAAGATTTTGGAAATAGCTAGTGACAGTGGGACCAGAAGACATACAGCTAATCAGCGAATCATTGGTCTCTGAACACAGCCTATCAAATGCGGCAAGAATACGTAAACTTACGGTCCTTCATGGGAGGAACTGGAGTTTTTTTCTGAGTAAGGACGATGTTGTGGCATATCACGTAGATTAGGCAGGTTCACCTAGTGATGAGACGCGTCCAGCCAGGCAACTTGCTTGCCTTAAAGAGTCTGGGAATTTCCCAGTTTTTCCTAAAATGGGATTTTTCCCTCATCACTCTTTTCACGTGTTCAGAAGGTTCCACATCAGAAAACATTCTTTCCCCACAATCCCCCCGCCCCCCCCCCCCCAAAAAAGGATAACCAGCACTCAAAACAGTTAGGTCAAAAAGAATGTCATACTTTCTTGCTTGGACAGCAGTGCAGACCGTTACACATGTTAACTCGTGTATTCTGAGATGCATTTACACAACTGCAGAAGTGATTTCACTTCACGTGAACACCGCGATCACAGTGTGAATGAAGTCTGAATCCAGACTCAGGGCTCCGCCTGAAGGATAGAGACGCACTCTGCGCGAGTCACTTCGGGTCTTGACATCCAACTCATACCACACGAGCTTAGAGCCAGGGCCAGGCCAAAGCTGAAACTGCTTCCCACCAAGGTAAAACTTATAGCGTAAATGCACTTCTGATGTACACATCGGAGAACGCATCAAAACTTAGTACCAGTTTATAACTTGCCGCTTGAAACTGGCATTAATAAACTTTGCAGATCAAGATACGTCTTTACCTCGAGATCAACGACCCCCAGTTCATTTAGGGACAGTTTTCCTGCACATTTTTCAAGGTTTTGCAGCACAAGTTTATGAAAAGCTCTGAATACGTTTGTAAAACAATTATATTTTTAACTGATTTAGTGGAACACCAATGGCAGTGCTTGCAGTGAGTTGGAGGATATGTTGCTTGTGCTCGCTGACCTACACTGGCTCCCGGTCCAGCAACGCCTCGATTTTAAAATTCTCATTCTTGTTTTCAAATCCCTCCATGGCCTCGTCCCTCCCTATCTCTAATCTCCTCCCTCCTCCAGCCCTACAAACCTCTGGGATCTCTGCGCTCTTCCAATTCTGGCCTCTGCGCATCCGATTTTCATCGCTCCACCATTGGCGGCTGCGCCTTCAGCTTCCTAGGCCCTAAGCTCTAGAATTCCCTCCCTAAACCTCTCTCTCCCTCTAAGATACTCCATAAAATCCACCTCTTTGACCAAGCTTTTGGTCACCTGTCCTAATATCTCCTTACGTGGCTCGGTGTCAAACTTTGCCTGATAATCACTATTGTGAAGCACCTTGGGATGGTTTACTCCGGTAAAGGCGCTATATAAATGCAAGTTGTTGTACTATTACTCCAACTGTCCCTGTTATTCCAGCGATCGCGAGACTCTCCAGTGGTCTCTCCCACACCCTCTGTATCAGATATTTATGCTCTTCCTGTCCACAGGCTCACAGAAAGTTGGTCTGCAAGTTGCTCTTCGGTTCCCATGGGTACGGAATAGCTGACTAGCGAGTATTTAGCAACTATGCAAGATTGTAAAGATAAAATTACAGCTGTGCTGGGTTTGTGCAACTTTGCATTGGGGCACTCCCAAGTTAGGGCCCCCTACAGCCACATGCTTAAAACTAGCATTAAAACACAAGGCAATAATCAGTATTAAAAGGTTAGGAGGCAGAGCTTTAAGCTAGCAGAGAGCGAAATGTAGGACTGAAGCCAGGGAGCTCTCCATCACTGAAAATAAACACATAACTAACTTCCTCACACAAAAGTAGAAACACACATTTGCCTATATACACAACTGAAAAATACTTTGGCTGTGACGTGCTCTGGGATGTCCTGACGATGTGAAAGACTGCTATAAAAATACAATTGTAAACAATTTTACAACACCAAGTTATAGTCCAGCAATTTTATTTTAAATTCACAAGCTTTCGGAGGCTACCTCCTTCCTCAGGTGAACGATGTGGAAATTCACCTGAGGAAGGAGGAAGCCTCCGAAAGCTTGTGAATTTAAAATAAAATTGCTGGACTATAACTTGGTGTTGTAAAATTGTTTACAATTGTCAACCCCAGTCCATCACCGGCATCTCCACATCATAAAAATACAAGTTCTGTCTTTCCAACACATGGAACAGATTCCCACCTAGGGGTGGCTGAAGCAAAAATCGAGGAATCATCTGAGAGTCAGCAGGTTATTGTGAAGGAGGAACGGGGGGGGGAGGAATAGATGAGCTGGGGTGGGTCGTACACCAACCATCCGTATCGGTCTTATAATCTACCGACCCACCTCCCCACTAAGGAACACTCCCTGCCTGTCCTTTCACTAAAGTCACTGACGGTGGAGTTTTTGAATTTCCATTGTACTTTGCCCATTAACCAGTGTCTTGATATATTTACCTGGCATGCCCAAGGTGAGCATGGTCATATACTGTCGGCCCACAGCTATACCTGTCAAAAAAAGACAAAATAAGAGATGAGAACAGCTTTATCATCAGTATATTTGTTTCAACATTTCAATTATCCCAAATGTGCTAATCACAATAAAACAATCCCAGCATCAACCACCGTTACCATTGTAATCTTTTTCAACAATGCTCTTGTAAATGGCCTGCTAGCCTCAACAAAATTCTTTCAAACTATAGGTATTCCCTTTTACTTTCAGTGTTCAAACCATCCTTTCCCTGACCATCACCACCTTCCACATTCCAAACCAACATGACCACTCCCTGGCCTTGGCAAAACTGTTAAATACGACAGTAATTTGAACTAATCACTCAAAATAACTTTTACCACGAATTAACTGATGATGCAGACAGTTGCTTGATGTTACACAGTGCAGAAATATCCAATACAAAAGTGAATGGACGCTATTCACATTATCCATTCACGGTGCCTCTGCAAGCGACGTGTCCCCTCAACAAGCACCTAAAGCCTTGACGTTCACTGGCCACTTTTTCCACATGGTGTGGAGATGCCGGTGATGGACTGGGGTGGACAAATGTAAGGAATCTTACAACACCAGGTTATAGTCCAACAGTTTTATTTGAAAATCACAAGCTTTCGGAGCTTTCCTCCTTCGTCAGGTGAGTGAACCCTTCACCTGACGGAGGTAAGCTCCGAAAGCTTGTGATTTTCAAATAAAACTGTTGGACTATAACCTGGTGTTGTAAGATTCCTTACACTTTTTCACAAGTTAACTTTTAAGTGAGAAAGTGTTTCCCCCCAAGTGTTGGCTTCTAGCAGCTAGCAGGCGAATAATGCATTGTCCCAGTTCCCCAATCTCAATAATTTAATGGCTTCATTCTGACAGGAAAATTGGTATCAACTATTCGGAAAAAACCTAAATAAACTGCGGGGAGGGAGCGGGGGGTTTGCGGGGAGGGAGCGGGGGGTTTTGAGCGGGGGGTTTGCGGGGAGGGAGCGGGGGGTTTGCGGGGAGGGAGCGGTGGGGGTTGCGGGGAGGGAGCGGTGGGGGGTTGCGGGGAGGGAGCGGGGGGGGGTTGCGGGGAGGGAGCGGGGGGGGTTGCGGGGAGGGAGCGGGGGGGGGTTGCGGGGAGGGAGCGGGGGGGGGTTGCGGGGAGGGAGCGGGGGGGGGTTGCGGGGAGGGAGCGGGGGGGGGTTGCGGGGAGGGAGCGGGGGGGGGTTGCGGGGAGGGAGCGGGGGGGGGTTGCGGGGAGGGAGCGGGGGGGGGTTGCGGGGAGGGAGCGGGGGGGGGTTGCGGGGAGGGAGCGGGGGGTTTGCGGGGAGGGAGCGGTGGGGGTTGCGGGGAGGGAGCGGTGGGGGGTTGCGGGGAGGGAGCGGGGGGGGGTTGCGGGAGGGAGCGGGGGGGGGTTGCGGGGAGGGAGCGGGGGGGGGTTGCGGGGAGGGAGCGGGGGGGGGTTGCGGGGAGGGAGCGGGGGGGGGTTGCGGGGAGGGAGCGGGGGGGGGTTGCGGGAGGGAGCGGGGGGGGTTGGGGAGGAGCGGGGGGGGGTTGCGGGGAGGGAGCGGGGGGGGTTGCGGGGAGGAGCGGGGGGGGGTGCGGGGAGGGAGCGGGGGGGGGTTGCGGGGAGGGAGCGGGGGGGGGTTGCGGGGAGGGAGCGGGGGGGGGTTGCGGGGAGGGAGCGGGGGGGGGTTGCGGGAGGGAGCGGGGGGGGGGTTGCGGGGAGGGAGCGGGGGGGGGTTGCGGGAGGGAGCGGGGGGGGGTTGCGGGGAGGGAGCGGGGGGGGGTTGCGGGAGGGAGCGGGGGGGGTTGCGGGGAGGGAGCGGGGGGGGGGTTGCGGGGAGGGAGCGGGGGGGGTTGCGGGGAGGGAGCGGGGGGGGGTTGCGGGGAGGGAGCGGGGGGGGTTGCGGGAGGGAGCGGGGGGGGGTTGCGGGGAGGGAGCGGGGGGGGTTGCGGGGAGGGAGCGGGGGGGGGTTGCGGGGAGGGAGCGGGGGGGGGTTGCGGGGAGGGAGCGGGGGGGGTTGCGGGGAGGGAGCGGGGGGGGGTTGCGGGGAGGGAGCGGGGGGGGGTTGCGGGAGGGAGCGGGGGGGGGTTGCGGGGAGGGAGCGGGGGGGGGTTGCGGGGAGGGAGCGGGGGGGGGTTGCGGGGAGGGAGCGGGGGGGGGTTGCGGGAGGGAGCGGGGGGGGTTGCGGGAGGGAGCGGGGGGGGTTGCGGGGAGGGAGCGGGGGGGGGGTTGCGGGGAGGGAGCGGGGGGGGGGTTGCGGGGGGGGGTTGCGGGGGAGGGAGCGGGGGGGGGTTGCGGGGAGGGAGCGGGGGGGGGTTGCGGGAGGGAGCGGGGGGGGGGGTTGCGGGGAGGGAGCGGGGGGGGGTTGCGGGGAGGGAGCGGGGGGGGTTGCGGGGAGGGAGCGGGGGGGGTTGCGGGGAGGGAGCGGGGGGGGGTTGCGGGGAGGGAGCGGGGGGGGGTTGCGGGGAGGGAGCGGGGGGGGGGGTTGCGGGAGGGAGCGGGGGGGGGGGTTGCGGGGAGGGAGCGGGGGGGGGGGTTGCGGGGAGGGAGCGGGGGGGTTGCGGGGAGGGACGGGGGGGTTGCGGGGAGGGAGCGGGGGGTTGCGGGGAGGGAGCGGGGGGGTTGCGGGGGAGGGAGCGGGGGGGGGGTTGCGGTGAGGGAGCGGGGGGGGGTTGCGGGGAGGGAGCGGGGGGGGGGTTGCGGGGAGGGAGCGGGGGGGGGTTGCGGGAGGGAGCGGGGGGGGGGAGCGGGGAGGGAGCGGGGGGAGGGAGCGGGGGGGTTGCGGGGAGGGAGCGGGGGGGGGTTGCGGTGAGGGAGCGGGGGGGGGGGTTGCGGGGAGGGAGCGGGGGGGGGGTTGCGGGGAGGGAGCGGGGGGGGGGAGCGGGGAGGGAGCGGGGGGAGGGAGCGGGGGGGTTGCGGGGAGGGAGCGGGGGGGGGTTGCGGGGAGGGAGCGGGGGGGGGTTGCGGGGAGCTGTACCAGGAGGCAGTGCCCGGCTGGCCGAGCACCAGCGGCTCTTTACTCCGCGTCAGGCTGTTGTAGACCCTCAGGCCGGTCGGGTGGCCCGCGGTCGCTGCCAGTCACCGCACGGCCCCGCGGGCCGCCGCTCCCTCACATGACAGCCGTCGCCGGGCGGCCCCGACCCCGCGGCCCAGGCCTCCCCGCCGCCGAGCGAACGCCGAGCTCCGGCGATGAACCTCCAGCAGGCCAGCGGCTTCCTCATGCTGGGCGCGCTCACGTTGTTACTGGTGGCCCGGGGAAGGGCCGAGCGCCGGCTCGGTGCTGGCGGAAGGCCTAAACCCTGTCAGCTAGGCCCCGGCGGAAATGGCAACGGCGCCGGAGGAGGCGGGGCCTACCGACCGGAAGAGGCGGGGCCCGGTTACCGCCATCCATCAAAGCTTTCCGCCTGTAGCGGAGACGGCGGCGGAGGAGGCGGGGCCCCGGGGGGAGGAGGCGGGGCCCCGGGGGGAGGAGGCGGGGCCCCGGGCCAGGAGGTGGGGGGGGAGCCGCCCGAGGGGGGACCGGTGCCCCTGAGGTAAAAACCGGCGGTGTTTTCTTTTAATAGCCTAGCAACTGGCGGCTCCATGGCAACGGTGCCCCCCCGCCCCGGCCATCCCATTCTATCTGAGGTAAAAGCGCGACTCAAGGTTACCGCCGCCCTGTTAGCGCTGACCTTTGAACCGCGCCGTTCACCCTTTCGCCGCTAATTTCAAACCTGAGCGGCGGCCGGGCCGGCGCGCTGCCCCCTGGGACCTGTAGTCTTTCCGGGTCCCGCTGTCACGGCGCCGGACGGGCCGCGGACTCCAACTCCCAGAGGCCACCGCGGGGGCCGCATGCGCAGTCGGCACGGCCGGCTGTTGACAACCGTATTTTTTTTTGGCTTTTTTTTTTATGGGTGGGCGGGGCAGGGGCGGGAGGTCCCGCCTCCGGGCGCCGTTCATTGGCCGAGATCTCTGTTCGCGTCACCCGGTTGGGGCGTGGCTCGGCTTGTGATTGGCGGAGAGCCCGCGTCAATCACGACAGTCAGTAATAAAGTTGGAATGAAGCTGATGGGAGGACATTGAAAAATAAACAGCGGCACGACCGTGAAACCCCCTTCCCAACACTCCATTAAACCAGTGAGGGAGGAGGGAGGGAGAGGGACTGAGGGGGAGGGAGGGAGGGAGGGAGTGAGGTGAGTGAGGGATATAAAAAGGAGAAGGGGAAAAAAAAACAATATGCTAAAGTTTTCGGGGCGGCGCGGACGGCGTCACAATGATATGCAAATGAGCGACGCGGGCGCGCATGCGCGGTGCGGCCGAGTGTTTCCCAAGTGTTTCAAACTGGGTTCGCTTTTTCCACGTTGGACCAAGTGTGAGGATCGGTGTGAGCTGAGTGTGTAAAGCGGGGGGGGGGGAAATAGTGAGCACTGCGCCGCCTCTCACCACAGTGCACGGGCAGGGGGAGGAGGGGTTCACTCGCCTCTCACTCTTGTTTGGGGGTGATTTTATTTTATTTCCCCCCCCCAGTGTGTGGAGGGAGAGAGGGAGAGAGAGAGTCCCCCCTCCTCAGCCCGCTCCTCACCCCCTCCCTGCCGGCCGTGAGCGGAGACAGAGTCCCCCCGCCCTCACCCCCCATACCCCGGCCGTGAGCGGAGACAGAGTCCCCCGCTCCCCCCCTGCTCACCCCCCCTCACCCCGGCCGTGAGCGGAGCGAGTCCCCCCTTCACCCCCTCCCTCTCCCTCCCTCTCCCTCCCCAACTAATAACAAATGTCGCCGCCGCGATGCTGAGTCCTGCGAACGGAGACCCGGCGCCCGTTGTGAATTATGTGGAGGATTATCTGGATTCCATCGAGTCTCTGCCTTTTGATCTGCAGCGGAACGTCTCCCTGATGAGGGAGATCGATGCAAAATACCAAGGTAAAAGGGGGGCGCCTGGCCGGGCTGCTCAGCCCCGGCCCCCCGGCCCCCGGCCCCCGGCCCCCGGCCATCGTTCACCTCCGCAAGCCCGGGGAGGGAGCGGGGAGGAGGGGATGCAGCGTCGGTGCCGGAACAAAAGATGAGTTTTATCACAGCCATTTTGACAGAAAGAGGAATAAAATGTCCCGCTGACACGCGGGGAGCCGGGGGAGGGGGAGCCGGGGCCGGGCCCCGGGGAGGAGGGGGGGCCGGGCCGGGCCCCGGGGAGGGGGGGGGAGCCGGGCCGGGCCCCGGGGAGGGGGGGGAGGAGCCGGCCGGGCCCCGGGGAGGGGGGGGGAGCCGGGCCGGGCCCCGGGGAGGGGGGGGGGAGCCGGCCGGCCCCGGGGAGGGGGAGGGGGAAGCCGGGCCGCGGGGAGGAGGGGGGGAGCCGGGCCGCGGGGAGGGGGGGGAGCCGGGCCCCGGGTGGAGGGAGCTTGCGGACAAGGGGAAGCCCGAGGGGACAGGAGACTCTCCCGGGACAAGGGCCGGCTCCCGGGCGGCGGCAGGCGGTGGGCTGGGTTTTCGTTTCCCGGTTGTAACTGCGGGGCCGGCGTTGATGAGACCGCAACCCGCGCCCACCCTCCTTCCCTGTCCCGCCCGCCGACAACTCGCTCCCGCCCTCTCCCGCAACCCGCCCGCCGTGTTCAGAATCTCTCTGGGGGGGGGGGGGGGGGGGCGGTGAAGGGAACCGACCCCCGGGTGCGGGGCAGCTTGCTGCTCCCCGGTGAAGGAGCCAGTGTGAGGATTTGGGGCGCGGGTCCCCGGGTTCTGGGTCGCTCTCCGGGCCGGGTATTGTGCGGGGCCCCGGGTGTTTGGCTCGGGTCTGCCCCGGGTGTTGTGCGGGGCCCCGGGTGTTTGGCTCGGGTCTGCCCCGGGTGTTTGGCTCGGGCCGGCCCCGGGTTATTGTGCGGGGCCCCGGGTGTTTGGCTCGGGCCGGCCCCGGGTATTGTGCGGGGCCCCGGGTGTTTGGCTCGGGCCGGCCCCGGGTATTGTGCGGGGCCCCGGGTGTTTGGCTCGGGTCTGCCCCGGGTATTGTGCGGGGCCCCGGGTGTTTGGCTCGGGTCTGCCCCGGGTATTGTGCGGGGCCCCGGGTGTTTGGCTCGGGTCTGCCCCGGGTATTGTGCGGGGGCCCCGGGTGTTTGGCTCGGGTCTGCCCCGGGTATTGTGCGGGGCCCCGGTCCCGGGTCTCAATTATAGCCGCCGTCCTTCATTAACATATCCCCGCCTCCGACTCGCTGATTGGTCGCCCTCGGTTTCCTTGTTGGCCGCGCCGCATGCTCTGATAGGCTGGTTCGCCGGCCTGTCACTGGGAGGGGGCGGGGCGCCGTTATATGCTAATCACGGACTGGGCCGCCGCACTCCGATTGGCTCCGCCGCTCGTGTGCGGGATGGGAGACTCGAGCGCTGATTGGGGAACGGCACGTCACTCCGGGGAGTGGGCGGGCCCGGCCGGCTGGCTCCATCCCCCTCGGACCGCCCCCTTTATTCTCCATTTTAGGCTCTTCATTCGGGGCCGGGCTCGGATTGTAAACCAATGCGGGACCGGGACTGGGACTGGGACCGGGACCGGGGCTCGGGCTCTCCCGGGGCCGGGACTGGGACCGGGGCTCGGGCTCTCCCGGGGCCGGGACTGGGACCGGGGCTCGGGCTCTCCCGGGGCCGGGACTGGGGCTCGGGCTCGGGCTCTCCCGGGCCGGGACCGGGGCTCGGGCTCGGGCTCTCCCGGGGCCGGGACTGGGACTGGGACTGGACCCGGGACTGGGACCGGGACCGGGGCTCTCCCGGGGCTGGGACAGGGGCTCTGCCCAGGAGCTGGGGCTCGGCGCGGATCGATGATGATGATTATTGATCGATCGATTGATTGCGGAGTTTCTGGGGATCGATTCAGTCTCATTTGTATTTCCGGTTGGAAACAGTTACTTTTGTTGCTCGGAGTTTGAGTTTTGCTCAGAGCCGCTCCCGCTCCCGCTGGATTCTCTCATTCACTTTGGGACTGACTTTCATCAACACCCTCCCCCCCCCTCCTCCCCCCCTACCCCCGCCTCCCTCCCCCTCTCCCCCCCCTCCCCTCTCCTCCCTCTCTCCTCCCTCTCTCCCCTCTCTCTCCTCTTTCTCTCTCTCCCCTTTCTCTCTCCCTCTCTCTCCTCTTTCTCTCTCTCCCCTTTCTCTCTCCCCTCTCTCTCCCCTTTCTCTCTCTCCTCTTTCTCTCTCCCCTCTTCTCTCTCCCTCTCTCTCCCCTTTCTCTCTCCCTCTCTCTCCTCTTTCTCTCTCCCTCTCTCCTCTTTCTCTCTCCCTCTCTCTCTCCCTCTCTCTCCTCTTTCTCTCTCCCTCTCTCTCCTCTTTCTCCTCCCTTTCTCTCTCTCCTCTTTCTCTCCCTCTCTCTCTCTCCTCTCTTTCTCTCCCTCTCTCTCCCCTCTCTCTCTTTCTCTCTCTCCTCTTTCTCTCTCTCTTTCTCTCTCCCCTTTCTCTCTCTCCTCTTTCTCTCTCTCCCCTTTCTCTCTCCCTCTCTCTCCTCTTTCTCTCTCCCTCTCTCTCCTCTTTCTCTCTCCTCTCTCTCTCTCTCCCCTTTCTCTCTCCCTCTCTCTCCCCTTTCTCTCTCCCTCTCTCTCCTCTTTCTCTCTCCCTCTCTCTCCTCTTTCTCTCTCTCCTCTCTCTCTCTCCCCTTTCTCTCTCCCTCTCTCTCCTCTTTCTCTCTCCCTCTCTCTCCTCTTTCTCTCTCTCCTCTTTCTCTCTCTCTCTCTCCCCCTCTCTCTCTTTCTCTCTCCCTCTCTCTCCTCTTTCTCTCTCCTCTTTCTCTCTCCCCTTTCTCTCTCTCCTCTTTCTCTCTCCCCTCTTTCTCTCTCCCCTCTTTCTCTCTCCCTCTCTCTCTTTCTCTCTCCCTCTCTCTCTTTCTCTCTCTCCTCTTTCTCTCCCTCTCTCTCTTTCTCTCTCCCTCTCTCTCTTTCTCTCTCCCTCTCTCTCCTCTTTCTCTCCCTCTCTCTCCTCTTTCTCTCCCTCTCTCTCTCTTCTCTCTCTCTCCCTCTTTCTCTTTCTCTCTCCCTCTCCCTCTCTCTCCTCTTTCTCTCTCCTCTTTCTCTCTCCCTTTCTCTCTTCTTTCTCTCTCTCTCTCTCCTCTCTCTCCTCTTTCTCCCTCTGTCTCCTCTCTTTCTCTCTCCCCCTCTCTCTCTCCCTGAGGATGAAATGAAATCTCCACTGACGGACCGACCCGGTTATTTGATGAGAAAAACCGACCTTTGGGGGAATCGGCTCCTTCAACAAGGAGAGAAATCATTCAAACTCTCCCTGCTCGATGGGGCAGTTTCAGAGCATTGGGATTAATAATCACTTTGGGACATTAAGTTTGAGAATTGTATAAATTTGCTAATAAAACACACGCCTCACACTGGGTCACTTTAATCAGTGTGTGTGGTTAGTGAGACAGAGAACCACCATTGCAGGATCTTCTGAGACATTTTCCATTAAGTTGGGCAAAAGTATTTAAAGGCAATAAAAGTTTAAGCTTTTGCTTCCTCACCTTTAGATTTAGAGTCTGAATGTGTTCACTTTTTCCTCATTTGAACCAAAGTGGTTGTAGTGAAATACCAAAGAGACAGTTTAGTCATTTGCACACTGACTGATTTAGTGCAAGAGGAAGAATTTCCTTTCACAATGTTGGAGATTTGTGGAGTGGTTGCCCTTTTTGTGGTGAAATTTGCACAATGCTGCTTTATTCAGCAATCACCATCGATCACTCCATTAATCCAGATTGCTGTTGAGGGGTTTTTATCAAGGTGCTGAGACCGTGTTCAGTTGAAATTATTTCCAGTGTTCCCGGAGTCCTTCTTTGAACTTGATGAAAACATTACAAGTTACATCTGTTCTTGGGGTTGTTGTACTCGCTGGTCTTTTTGATTATACAGACGATAAGAATTGTGTTGCATTTCCACACTGACCAGATATTCAGTCTGTTCTACAATGTGATCCGCTGATTCACGCTGTGATTTTTGCACTCCGGGTGTTGTAACTTTAATGCAGGTAAGTTTTTTCTTTAGCCTTGGCTCAGTTGGTAGCACCCTGACCTCTGAGCCTGAAGGTCATGGGTTCAAGTCCAACTTCAGAGACTTGAGCCCCATAACCTAGGCTGACACTCCCAGTGCCAGTGCTGGGGGAGCGCTGCACTGTCGGAGGGTCAGTGCTGAGGGAGCGCTGCACTGTCGGAGGGTCAGTACTGAGGGAGCGCCGCACTGTCGGAGGGTCAGTGCTGAGGGAGCGCCGCACTGTCGGAGGGTCAGTACTGAGGGAGCGCCGCACTGTCGGAGGGTCAGTACTGAGGGAGCGCCGCACTGTCGGAGGGTCAGTACTGAGGGAGCGCCGCACTGTCGGAGGGGCAGTGCTGAGGGAGCGCTGCACTGTCGGAGGGGCCGCCTTTCAGATGAGATGTTACACCGAGCCCCCATCTGCCCTCTCAGATGGATGTAAAAGATCCCATGGCCACTATTTGAAGAAGAGCAGGGGAGTTCTCCCCAGTGTCCTGGCTATTATTTATCCATTAACCAACATCACTAAAACAGATTATCTGGCTATTATCACATTGCTGTTTGTGGGATCTTGCTGTGCGCAAATTGGCTGCCGCGTTTCCTACATTACAACAGTGACTACACTTCAAAAGTACTTCATTGGCTGTAAAGCATTTTGGGTCATGAAAGGTGTTATACAAATGCAAGTTCTTCTTTCTTTCTCCAGACATCCTGAAGGAGCTGGACGAATATTACGAGAAGCAGAAGAGGGAGACGGATGTGGTGCAGCGCAGGCGGATCCTTCACTACATCCAACGGGCGCTGATCCGGAGCCAGGAGTTGGGCGACGAGAAGATCCAGATCGTGAACCAGATGGTGGAGCTGGTGGAGAACAGGAGCCGGCAGGTGGAAAGCCACGTCGAGCTTTTCGAAAATTGCACCGAGACTTACGATGCCAACAACAAGCCCTCGCTGGAGAAGTCGAGGAGCGAGGGCACAGCGCTGGTGGAGAAGCCCAGCGCCAAGAGGTCTCGGAGGCAGCGGAACAACGAGAACCGGGAGAACGCGTCCAGCAACCACGAGCAGGAGGAGGCCGGCGCGGGAACGCCAAAGGAGAAGAAAGCCAAAACCTCCAAGAAGAAGAAGAGATGTAAAGCCAAGGCGGAGAGGGAAGCGTCTCCCCCAGACCTGCCCATTGACCCCAATGAGCCCACTTACTGCCTCTGCAATCAGGTCTCTTATGGGGAGATGATTGGCTGTGACAACGACGAGTGTCCCATCGAGTGGTTCCACTTCTCCTGCGTGAGTCTCAACCACAAGCCTAAGGGCAAATGGTACTGTCCCAAATGCAGGGGCGAGAATGAGAAGACCATGGACAAAGCTCTGGAGAAATCCAAAAAGGAAAGGAGCTACACCAGGTAGTTCCAGCCTCCCGCTATCTGTACAGCAACACAAATTAATGTATATTTATTATCGAAACATTCGCCTCTTTAGGTGAAAGGATGGTTGGAGTGTATTTTAAACAAGCCATTCCTTCTGGAGACCAGTTATTATTTTTTTTTTGCAAGTAACGAGTGGGAATAAAAGATTCCCGGTTTTTAAGTCTCGTGTCCAGTGCATGGACTTTTTTCGTTTTGTAAAAAAAACACACTTTCTTGGGAAAATTATAAAAACTTCAGTGTTCACTTTCTTTTTTTTTTAACAACACCTCATCTCCATAAGGACAAATAAAAAGGAGGAAATGGTTTTATTAAAATATTTATCAGAAATAGCGATGTTTTTTTAGTTTCTAAGACATTGTATAAATGTACAGGTGCAAGCTTTTCATGTATAGTGTATGATTCATCGGCATAGGGTTTAACCATATTGTAAGAAATAATTTTATTGTTATTTGTTTAACAGAAAAACTGTACAGCTGTGATATATATAAAAAAACCAACAAATTAAATGCCTGGCAGTTATGTTTGTGATTTGCTGCCTTGTTCCTATGACAGTGGTTGAGGGGCACTGGCCAGATTAAAGTTTCCTCGGCAATGCTCTCCCCGTCTCCCACACTTTCCCCGGCAGTAGTTTGGGAATTAGCGAACCTGCACCTACAGTATTCCCCACGCCAATGTTTCATTTCTCCCCTCTCTCTCTCCTCTCTCGCTCGCCCCTCTCTCGCTCGCCCCTCTCTCGTTCGCCCTCTCTCGCTCTCCCACAGCCCACCCGCCCTTTACCCTCGGCTGAAGCTTGCAAAGTCCCTCCTCTGAGGGATCGGAGGCGATGTTTGGACTCTCTGAGTCTGCCTGTTCAGCAGGGATTGACCCCAAGGAGAGGAGATTTGGAAAGTGATTTTATATAAGTGTGTGTGTGACTGTATATCTGGCATATTACAGCACAGAAATATCTATATAATAAAAACCTTATGTCTGTTTACACTTCATATTTTCAAAATTTTACTTCCTGTTGGGTTTTTGTCACACTTTTGTAAAAATGCCCCCGTCCTCACATAATGGAAACTTTCTATGTAAACTTGTCACGCTGTAATTACACTCTCCTGCCAGTGGTAGCGCTGTATTGCATCTCTCAGCCTGTATTGCAGCGAAACTCCCACCGGCCCCACTGCTTCCCACTATTTAATTATAAATCAAGTATTTTCATGTGTCAATTTTAAATTATAATTAAGTATTTGTTACTCCTCTAAGTGCTGCTGTGAGAGGCTCTAACACCCAGGGGTCTCTCCCTCTCAACGGACTTTAATTCAGAACCCAGCATGCTCAGCATTACCCTCTCTCACACGTATCACATGACATTTATCAATGTTAAATGTCAGCTGCCAGACCTGGGCCGATCCCCCACCGCATCTGGATCACATTGTAATTTTTTTCCCTCGTGTTCTGACACTGGCACAGATCTCCATATCGTCCGTGAACCAGTGGACTCTGTCCCCAACAGCAGATAATTGATTGAAATCATGATCCTAATACCAATCCCTCCGAGACTCCGCTTGTGACCAGTCTCTATGTGGAGCTGTTCCCATTAATGACAATAAAACCCAACCAGATCCTGATCCGACCCTGGATCTCCCTCCAATGCCAGAGGGTTCCATCTCATACAGTAACTTGGTATTAGGCGTCTTACCAAAGTCCAAATACACACTGTCTACAGAGCCGATTTCACCATCGACCGCAACCAGGATTGATCTTTTCCAGAAACCATGTTGCGTGTGTCCACGTTTATAACGGGATTTGCCCGTGTAAATTTCTTGTGCTGTATTTACATTATTTAACCTCTGTGAGCCAAATTTGTGACTTATTTCTCCCCGATTGTTGAACCTTTTCACAGTGATTTCTCCTCACAGCTAAGTTTGCTTGAAACTTTTAAATTTACCGTGTGCTGCCTTTGCTTTCATTTTTAATAGATACCCAGTATTTAGCAGAGCTGGGGAAGGGGAAAGGCGTTTAACTGCCCCGGGGGGGGCAGCTCTGCACTTTGATATCATTGGGTAATGGTTTGGGGGGTTAAGCAGAAGTGGGATGTGGTTCCTGGATTTTGACAGTTACTGGTTGGGTGATCCAGTGTGTGGAAGCTCTCATTCGATACTTTTGAAAGGATCTTGGTAAACATTGAAGTTTGGAGATTGATTGGTGGACGTGTATCTCTGGGGGTAAAATTCATCTTCAGGAGTGTAAAAACAGGCAGCAGCGGATTGACTGCCAGTTACACAACGCACCTGATTCCATCACCTCCGAAAGTTAAAATCAGTCCTATTAAATCCAAGCGTAGGCTTTAGGGAGAGGCTGAGGCCTTCAACTAAAAACTTCAATGAAGGTATTAAAATAAATAAACAACAATTCAATGTGAATATTTAGTATTGTAAAATTTGTAATCTTAAAATTTTTTCTTATTTTGTTTGAAACATTATTTTGGACATTGGAATTTCAGTTACTGAGAAAAAAATGGTGGTTAAAACTTTTCAGAAAGTATTCGGAATGATTTGAGGGGGATGTAGCAGCACCTAAAGAGAAAGTAATATTATTATGACAGGTGAAAGTTGACATAGCAAAAACAAGGTCCAGAGAATTTTCTGCCATCACCACTGACTACACCCCTTAACTGATGAATCAGTACTCCATCACGTTGAACATCACTTGGAGGGACACCGAGGGAAGCAAGGACACAGAATGTACTCTGGACGGGGACTTCAATGTCTATCACCGAGAGTGGCTCGGTGGCACTACTGCTGACCGGGCTGGCCGGGTCCTGGAGAACGGTGGCTGGCAGACGAGGCCTGGTGGTGAGGGAACCAACAGAACAAATTAACTTACATGACCTCATCCTGGCCAACCTACCTGTCACAGACACATCTGTCCACAATAGCATTAGTAGAAGTCATAGGAACAGGAGGAGGCCATTCAGCCCCTCGAGCCTGTCCTGCCATTCAACTAGATCATGGCAGATCTGTATCTTAACTCCATTTACCCGCCTTGGTTCCATAATCCTCAATACCCTCACCCAACAAAAATCGATCAATCTCAGTTGTGAAATTTTCAATTGACCCCCAGCCTCAACAGCTTTTTGGGGGAGAGAGTTCCAGATTTCCACTCCCCTTTGTGTGAAGAAGTGCTTCCTGACATCACCCCTGAACGGCCGAGCTCTAATTTTAAGGTTATGCCCCCTTGTTCTGGATTCCCCCCCACCAGTGGAAATAGTTTCTCTCTATCTCCCCTATCAAATCATTTAATCATCTTAAACACCCCAATTAGATCACCCCTTAATCTTCTCTACTCGAGGGAATACAAGCCCAGTCTGTGCAACCTGACCTCATAATTTAACCCTTTTAGCTCCGTAGGGACATCCTTCACCATATTCTGTGGGACTACAAAAGTATTCAGTGGGACAGATCTACCAGCCCAAAACTGGGCATCTATAAGTTGCTGTGTACCATCATCAGACCTGTACACCACCGTAGTCTGTAACCTCATGGTCTGGCACATCCCTCCTCCATCACCACCAACCCTGGTTCAACGTGATGAGCAAAAGGGTGAGCCAGGAGTGGCACCTTAGAATGAGGCACAATCCTAGTGAAGCTTCAACACACGGTTAGCAGCAGGTTACAGACAGTATTCCCACAACCACCAGATCAGAGCAAAGCTTTGTAACCAGACCACATCCAGTTGCCAATGGTGGAGTAGGAGGAGGCACTGAGCATCATGGTGGAGCCCAGGGCATGAGCGCAAAAGGGTGGAGTGTGTGCGAGTGTCTTTAGTCAAAGTGCTGAGTGGAGGACACAAATTTAAGGTGATTGGCAAAAGAACCAAAGGCGACATGAGGAAAAACCTTTTTACGCAGCGAGTAGTTATGATCTGGAATGCGTTGCCTGAAATGGCAGTGGAGGCAGATTCAATCGTGGCTTTCAAAAAGGAATTTGATAAACACATGAAGGAAAAAAAATTGCAGGGCTATGGGGAAAGAGCGGGGGAATGGGACTAACTGGATAGCTCTTATAAAGATCCAGCAAAGGCTCAATGGGCCGAATGGCCTCCTTCTGTGCTGTAACCATTCTATGGTTCTATACATAATTGCCAGACAATAATCCCCAGAAAGAAAAAGCCCAACCGCCCCCCCAGACCTACAATAACACCTCCATCACCACACCCCCACCATCAACATCCTGGGGGTCACCAATGACCAGAAGCTGGACCAACCATATCATCGCCATGACTACAAGAGCAGGTCAGAGGCTGGATACTCTGCGACCAGTGACTCACCTCCTGACCCCTCACAGCCTCTCCACCATCGACAAGGCTCAAGTCTGGAGTGTGATGGAACAGTCTCCACTCACCTGGCTGGTGCAAGAACACTCAAAGCTCAACACCCTCCATTACGGAGCAGTTTGCTCGATCGGCAGCCCCTGCTCCTGGACTCAATATCCTCTCCCTCCATCACCAGCACACTGTGGCTGCAGTGTGTACAATCTACAGGATGCAGCAACTCATCAACGTTCCTTTGGCAGCTCCTCCCTCCCCACGACTCTACCCTAGAAGGTCAAGAGCAGCAATACCATGGAAACAGCATCAACTCCAAGTTCCTCTCCGAGTCACGCACCATCCTGACCTGGACATATACCGGCCGTTCCTTCATTGTCCTGGAACTCCCTCCCTAACACCATCATGGCAGAACCTTCACCACATGGACTGCAGCAGTTCAACGAGAAGGCCCACCACCACCTTCTCAGGGTGACCAGGGACGGGCAATAAATGCCGGCCTCGCCAGCGACGCCCACTTCTCCAGAAAGAAGTTTTGAAAAGCACAAAGATGAAATTGCACAGTGGATTCTGGCCCATGCTTTAGAAACAGAAAGAAAGACTTGCATTTCTATAGAGCTTTTCAGATCCTCAGGATGTCCCAAAGCGTTTCACAACCGATGGATTGCTATGTAAGTTATTTCAGGAAACAAGTTAGATTAAAGTTCACTCCATCTAAACTGGAGCCAGACCAGCCCAGGTTTTAATCTGTTCTGATATTTGGCATTTTCCACATGTTCTTTTGTATTTTTAATGTAACCCTGGTGTAACTCAGAGGGATGCTCGCTCAATGTTAATATAAAACACGTTCAGTGAGTTTATGGGAATGATGTGCAATGGGAGTCTTTGGAAGTTTGTTGAAGTTGTCATGTTTTACCAGCAGAGAAGATGCAGTCGATGGGAAGCTATCACTTTGGACTTTTAAGTTTTTAGGACTGGTGACCTATCAAATGCTGCCCTCTACCATCAGGACCTGCCACTTTCTCTCGTTTCCACTGTTCTGAATCATTGACAAATAGAGAAGGGCTGAAACTCTATTGATGCCAAGGGGCACTGTTGGTGAGGAGCCAACTACAACTCCTTGCAGCAAAGGAGCAATAGGGCCTTATTAATTAAACAAAAATGAAATGACAATTGATGTTACAGTTCCCTGGGGCACTGCCAGGCTCCAGAACTTTGTCCAACTGCCTGACTTTCGTGTCTGAGCTGCCCTGGATGGTGGGTGTCAGAGGTCATTGTAGCAGAACCTCAACATGACCCTCTCCCGATATTCACACGTGTGCGTTCCTCATGGGCGGGGTCCTTTCTGGCTGATTGCCCCTCACCCCCATTTTTTGCCAAGGGATGTGTTGCCTATTTATGGGGCTGCTCCCGTCCCCTCCACACGTACATCGATCAAACCCCTTCTGTTAGCAGCATTCAGGACAATTCATTTATAGATCAAACCATGGGAACCCATAACATTTATATTTTTTAAATGATTGAGCATTATAAACAACAACTTGCATTTATATAAATCCTTTAACATAGAGGAACATCCCAAGGTGCTTCACACAGGGGTAAACAGACAGAAATAGACGTAGAGACAATAAAGGAGATATTAGGCAGGATGGTCACAGAAAAGGGTTTTCAGGAAGGTCTTAGAGGCGGAGAGGGAGGAGGAGAGGCAGAAGGGTCCAGCGAGGGAACTTTAAAATCGAGGCGTTCCTGGATAAGGAGCCAATGTAGGTCAGCGAGCACAGGGGTGATGGGTGAACGGGACTTGGTGTGAGTTAGGATACGGGGCAGCAGAGCTTTGGATGAGCTGAAGCTTATGGAGAGTGGAGGATGGGAGGCCGGTCAGGAGAGCATTGGAATAGTGGAGTCCAGAGGTAACAAAAGCATGGATGAGGGTTTCAGCAGCAGATAGGCTGAGACAGGGGCGGAGACGGGAGAGGTGGGAATAGGAGGTGTTGGTGATGGAGACGATATCTGGTCGGAAGCTCTGTTCAAACAATTGCTGTTTCTGGGTCAGGTTTCGCAGGAGATGGGATGCATTGCGTGGGATTGCGGGTCACTGTGTTTTCTCCATGATCCAGCTCTGTCTATTCGCTGGCTAAGTGGGACAGATTTCTTATTCTTCTGATCGGTGACGCCCGCATCCCGAGAATAAATAAACCCCGTCACACTGTAACTGGGCGTTACTGTATTAAAGTGACACGGACAGTCATTGAATGGCAGTTTCTAACTTTTTCTTGTTCATTAATTATATTGGCCGGAGGTAAAATCAACTCCTTCACTCACTCACACACAGAATGTGGAGAAACAGGAAACTGAAAGTACTGGAGCTGGGCTCTAGAGGGCAGATATCGCCCAGTTTCCCCTCTGGCACCGATCGCCGCCAATCAATCATTTATTTTGCGATTCTTCCAACAGAACTTCAAACTGTTTAAAAGTTTGATAAAATGTCCATCGCTGCTTAAAGCAACAATTTAAAAGATTCTTTGCCGTTGAACTACGATAGATACCAAACTCCACAGGTTAAAGTTCTGGAATAAATTGACCTGAATCCTCAAATGGATCTGGTCAATTTTGAAGCAGAATGAGAGTAACTCCTGGTTAGCCTTTAATTCCATCACATTGTGTACAGCAACTGTGGAACATCACAGGATTCTCACAGAAATGTAGGGCTTGGAGTTTCCTCCGCATTATGCCCAGATACAACAACTTGCATTTATATAGAATCATAGAAAGGTTACAGCAGGGATGGAGGCCATTCGGCCCATCGAGTCCATGCCGGCTCTATGCATGAGCAATCCAGCTAGTCCCACTCCCCCGCCCCTTTCCCCGTAGCCCTGCAAATTTTTTCCTTTCAAGTACTTTTCCAGTTCCCTTTTGAAGGCCATGATTGAATCTGCCTCCACCACCCCCTCAGGCAGTGCATTCCAGATCCTAACCACTCGCTGTGTAAAAAAGATTTTCCTCATGTCACCTTTGGTTCTTTTGCCAATCACCTTAAATCAGTGCCCTCTGGTTCTTGACCCTTCTGCCAATGGGAACAGTTTCTCTCTATCTACTCTGTCTAGACCCTTCATGATTTTGAATACCTCGATCAAATCTCCTCGTAACCGTCTCTGTTCCAAGGAGAACAACCCCAGCTTCTCCAGTCTATCCATGTAACTAAAGTCCCTCATCCTTGGAATCATTCTAGAAAATCTCTCTGCAACCTCTCCAAGGCCTTCACATCTTTCCTGAAGTGCAGTGCCCAGAACTGGACACAATTCTCCAGTTGTGGCCGAACCAGTGTTTTATAAAGGTTCATCATGACTTCCTTGCTTTTGTAAAGCTCAGGATCCCATATGATTTTTTAACCGCTTTCTCAACCTGATATTGCGCCTTTAACGTAGTAAAACGTCCCAAGGCGCTTCACAGGAGCGATTATCAAACAAAAATTTGACACCGAGCCACATAAGGAGATATTAGGACAGGTGACCAAAAGCTTGGTCAAAGAGGTAGGTTTTAAGGAGCATCTTAAAGGAGGAGAGAGAGTCGGAGAGGTTTAAGGAGGGAATTCCAGAGCTTAGGGTCAAGGCAGCTGAAGGCACGGCCGCCAATGGTGGAGCGATGAAAATCGGGGATGCGCAAGAGGCCAGAATGGGGGAGGAGCCACGATCTGTGCTGTTGATAAAATGCACTTTGTTTTTGTTCTATGATCTTCAAGCTCATTTCCTTTATGCTAAAATCCTTTGCATAGATCGGAGACTCTCACACACACAGTTAAACTATTCACAAAGGACCTAAGACCTTTCCCTCAGTATATTTGAGAAACTGTAATTAGACGGAGTGACATGTGGCAACAGAATAACTTTTGTCAAATTAAGAAACTTGGACATGCAAGTGATCTGGTTAATTAGCACCTTAATCTGGTTATTGAGTTTAATAGTTTAGAAATGAAAAAAGAAACAGAAGATTCAAGAATTGAATATAAAGCAGGTGCTGTCCTGGATATGTGTGATTGGTGCACAGCTGCGATGTGTCACTCCCAGAGGGAGCTGTGCCTGAATCGGTCTGACCTGTAAAACCACCGTTCAAGGTCGGAGAAGAGGTGTAAATGGCAACATTCTGGAGTGAATTCCCGGGGGGAGTCTCTGTACGTTGGCAGATGTTTGTATAATCCTGGATCCTTTCGTTTGGGAGATCTGGGTGTTTAGGATCTGCACCAGATATTGTTCAGCATCATTGTAACTCCCGTAAGTGGACTTTGTGTCCCTTATGGACTGGAGAGCATCTTATTTCCCAATATCTGGTAAAACAAAATCGTCAACCAAAGAAAAGAACTTGCATTTATATAGCACCTTTCATGACCTTAGGATGTCCCAAAGTACCTCACAGCCAATTAAGTACTCTTTGAAGTGTAGTCACTGTAATAATGTAGGAAACACAGGGATCAGAACCTTTGTGTGTCATGGATGTTATAATCTCAGACACACATTGTATCATGAGAGTCTGGTGAGATGAAGCCAAGTGTAAACAAACAGAACCTTTTTTTAAACAGGAAATATATGAATGAACAGAAAATACAGTTTTCACAGTGAGATCCAATCACATCCCTGTCACACTTCGCATCAAAAAACACATCTCCCTGCCCATCGCTTAGGGGGTAAAATCATTCAAGTTAACAGCCCCAATATTACATAGAATTACATCAAATTTACAGCACAGAAACAGGCCATTCGGCCCATCTGGTCCATGCCGGTGTTTATGCTCCACACGAGCCTCCTCCCTCCCTACTTCATCTCATCCTATCAGCATATCCTTCTACTCCTTTCTCCCTCATGTGTTTATCCAGCTTCCCCTTAAATGCATCTACACTATTCACCTCAACCACTCCTTGTGGGAGTGAGTTCCACATTCTCACCACTCTCTGGGTAAAGAAGTTTCTCCTGAATTCCCTATTGGATTTATTAGTGACTATCTTATATTTATGGCCCCTAGTTCTGGTCTCCCCCACAAGTGGAAACATCTTCTCTACGTCTACCCTATCGAACCCTTTCATAATCTTTAAGACCTCTATCAGGTCACCCCTCAGCCTTCTCTTTTCCAGAGAAAAGAGCCCCAGCCTGTTCAGTCTTTCCTGATGTACTAATTGGCATTAACTTAGAAAACAAATTTGGTCTCACTCTGATTAGAAGTTCCCCAGTCTGACGCCTCCTTCAGCTGCGTCAAGGAGAGGGTCACTTAACCTACAATCAAACTTCGCACCGCAAAGAAAAACGTCCCCCATTTTATTACCTGTTTAACAAAGCCCCCTCCTCGTCCAGCCCCCTCCTCCTCCAGCCCCCTCCTCCTCCAGCCCCCTCCTCCTCCCACCGCTGGGCCTACTGAACGAAAACCATCCTCACATTAAAGTTGTAAACTGATGTGGGGTTTATGGGCCGTGCTGGACGACTCCTCATTGTCTCAAAATGGAGGAGACGAGCCAGGGTACAAACTTTGAATGGGTCACTCGTGTTTGGTATTTCAACAACCTGAGTGGCTCGTGGGGCTCGGGGAGTTAATCCTTTGTGAATCCAATTTGTATCAGTAACATAATACAATCTGAACCAGAAATCATAGAAACACAGAATGGTTACAGCACAGGAGGCATTCGGCCCATCGAGCCCATGCCAGCTCTTCGGAAGAACAATCCGGTTAGTCCCATCCTCTGCTCTTTCCCCGCAGCCTTGCAAATTTTTTCCCTTCAAGTATTTATCTAATTCCTTTTGAAAGCCAAGATTGAATCTGCTTCCACCACTCTCTCAGGCAGCGCATTCCAGATCCTAACTACTGCGTAAAAAAGATTTTCCTCATGCCGCCTTTGGTTTTTTTGCCAATCACCTTAAATCTGTGACCTCTGGTTCTCGACCCTTCTGCCAATGGGAACAGTTTCTCTCTATTTACTTCATCTCAATCCTTCCTGATTTTGAACACTTTGAAATGGACACAATGCCCCAGTGCTCTATCATCATGATGAGTGACTCGTGTCTGGTATATCGCTGCAGGAGTTCCTCAGGGCAGTGTCCTCGGCCCAAACATCTTCAGCTGCTTCATCAATGACCTTCCCTCCATCATAAGGTCAGAAATGGGGATGTTCGCTGATGATTGCACAGCGTTCAGTTCCATTCGCACCCCCTCAGATAATGAAGCAGTCCGAGCCCGCATGCAGCAAAACCTGGACAACATCCAGGCTTGGGCTCATAAGTGGTAAGTAACATTCGTGCCAGATAAGTGCCAGGCAATGACCATCTCCAACAAGAGAGAGTCTAACCACCTCCCCTTGACAGTCAACAGCATTACCATCAGCGAATCCCCCACCATCAACATCCTGGGGGTCACCATTGACCAGAAACTTAACTGGACCAGCCACATAAATACTGTGGCTACAAGAGCAGGCCAGAGGCTGGGTATTCTGCGGCGAGTGACTCACCTCCTGACTTCCCAAAGCCTTTCCACCATCTACAAGGCACAAGTCAGGAGTGTGATGGAACACTCTCCACTTGCCTGGATGAGTGCAGCTCCAACACTCAAGAAGCTCGACATCATCCAGGACAAAGCAGCCCGCTTGATTGGCACCCCATCCACCACCCTAAACATTCACTCCCTTCACCACCGGCGCACTGTGGCTGCAGTGTGTACCATCCACAGGATGCACTGCAGCAACTCGCCAAGGCTTCTTCGACAACACCTCCCAAACCCGCGACCTCTACCACCTAGAAGGACAAGGGCAGCAGGCACATGGGAACACCACCACCTGCATGTTCCCCTCCAAGTCACACACCATCCCGACTTGGAAATATATCACCGTTCCTTCATCGTCACTGGGTCAAAATCCTGGAACTCCCTTCCTAACAGCACTGTGGGAGAACCTTCACCACACGGACTGCAGCGGTTCAAGAAGGCGGCTCACCACCACCTTCTCGAGGGCAATTAGGGATGGGCAATAAATGCCGGCCTCGCCAGCGACGCCCACATCCCATGAACGAATAATAAAAAAGTTGTGGTTGAACCAGAGTTTTATAAAGGTTCATCATGACTTCCTTGCTTTTGTACTCTATGCCTCTATTAATAAAGCCCAAGATCTTGTAAGCTTTCTTAACCACTTTCTCAACCTTTCCCGCCACCTTCAAAAACTTGTGTACATACACCCCAGGTCTCTCTGTTCCTGCGCCCCCTTTAGAACTGTACCATTTAGTTTATATTGCCTCTCCTCGTTCTTCCTGCCAAAATGTATCACTTCGTACTTTTCTGTGTTAAATTTCATCTGCCACGTGTCCGCCCATTCCACCAGCCTGTCTATATCCTCTTGAAGTCTATCACTATCCTCCTCACTGTTCACTACACTTCCATGTTTTGTGTCATCTGCAAATTTGGAAATTGTGCCCTGTACACCCAAGTCCAAGTCATTAATATATATCAAGAAAAGCAGTGGTCCCAGTATCAGCCCCTGGGGAACACCACTGTACACCTCCCTCCAGTCCGAAAAACAACCGTTCACCACTACTCTCTGTTTCCTGTCAATTAGCCAATTCTGTATCCATGCTGCCACTGCCCCTTTTATTCCATGGGCTTCAATCTTGATGACAAGCCTATTATGTGGCTCTTTATCAAATGCCTTTTGGAAGTCCATATACACCACATCAACTGCATTGCCCTCATCGACCCTCTCTGTCATCTTATCAAAAAAACTCAATCAGATTAGTTGAACATGATTTGCCTTTAACAAATCTGTGCTGGCTTTCCTTAATTAATCCACACTTGTCCAAGTGACTATTAATTTTTTCCCGGATTATTGTTTCTAATAGCTTCCCCAGTTAAACTAACTGGCCTGTAGTTGCTGGGTTTATCCTTACACCCTTTTTTGAACAAGGGTGTAACATTTGCAATTCTCCAGTCCTCTGGCACCATCCCCGTATCTACGGATGTTTGGAAGATTATGGCCAGTACCTCCGCAATTTCCACCCTTACTTCCCTCAGCAACCTAGGATGCATCCCATCCAGACCGGGTGACTTATCAACTTTAAGTACAGCCAGCCTTTCCAGTACCTCCTCTTTATCAATTTTTAGCCCATCCAGTATCTCAACTACCTCCTCTTTTACTGTGACTTTGGCAGCATCTTCTTCCTTGGTAAAGACAGATGCAAAGTACTCATTTAGTACCTCGGCCATGCCCTCTGCCTCCATCCATAGGTCTCCTTTATGGTCCCTAATCAGCCCCACCCCTCCTATTACTACCTGTTTACTGTTTATATGCCTATAGAAGACTTTTGGATTCCCTTTTATGTTGGCCCCCAGTCTATTCTCATACTCTCTCTTTGCCCCTCTTTACTTTTTCACTTCCCCTCTGAACTTTCTATAGAAATCCCTCCAAATCGGTAAAAATCTCAAAATATCACACCCAGGTTATCAGAAGCAGAGAGAAAAAGCAGCAAGCAATGCCTGGCCATTTCATAAATCCACTTCTGACTGGATGAAGCGTGAAGGTTTAAACGTGATGGGAACATTTCAGGCACAGGTTTTAAAATATATACTTTTTGTATCGCAAGGGTGGAGTTTTCTGAGAACCCATCAAAGATCTAATCCCATCACACTGTTCTGTAGTGTTTGTGTTTTAACGTAAACTGTGAAGTGAAAAGGCATGGAAAATCTAAATAAATTCTGCACCGCACGTAAAATAAACACTGCTTTGGAACTCAAATCTTTTTTTAAACAGTATCGTGAAAAACTTTATTTAATCCGTTGTTTAGCAATCATTTTACAAAAACAAGTAAAGCTGTTGATGCACAGAAGAAAATATAAAACATGCAATAGGGAAAGTAAGAATTAGAAGGATAACGCATCTGGTTATAGGCTGTAATTGATGGAAT
Organism: Heptranchias perlo; assembly: GCF_035084215.1. Taxonomy (NCBI): domain Eukaryota; kingdom Metazoa; phylum Chordata; class Chondrichthyes; order Hexanchiformes; family Hexanchidae; genus Heptranchias; species Heptranchias perlo. The sequence goes on from NC_090330.1 coordinate 111,233,294, forward strand.
TAAACATCCCCCCCTTTTAGATGCAAGTTTAACAATTAAAATATGAAATGGTTAATGACGTGGATGCACAAATTTGTTTCAGATTTTTAGAAAGCAAAATACTGACTTTCTCGTAAGCAAATGGCTGAGTTAATTTAACCAGTATGGCATCAAATAAACATTTGCAGAAAGCTGGTTGGACTTTCGCTGCCTGGAAATAACTGAAATTTGAATGATGGCAGTTAATACAAACTCTCTATCGAGCAGAATATCAAAAAAAAAGTTCTTAATTATACAAATGTTTCTTTTAACTGAATCAACCTTTTACCATTAATCCGCAACACATATCAACAAATTCTCAAGAACAATTCTACCAAAAAAGACATCCTTGTTCAGTTGCACCCTTATCCACAGAAACTTAAAATGGTAACTGGACGGAAACACAGAAGATAAACCGTCTCGCTCAATGCTATTCTGATATATTTAATCACGTAATCCATGCATAATTAAACAATTTACCGTGCGATAAAATTGCAGGAAGCCAACTTTTGGGAGATGGGAGATGAGAGATATTTATTCTCTATCTCTAGTTGCCGTGAGGGGGATTAAGAGGTGACCACATTGTGCAGGACCGGACTCACGTGTAGGCCCAGACCAGATAATTCGGCAGATTGCAGGTTCCCTATCCTGCAGGACGTCACTGAACCAGTTAGGATTTTATGACAATCTGGCAGCTTCCGTGGTGATTTTTTAAATCTGGTGGCAGCCCAGAAATCAACAGATTTACTGAACTGAATTTCACAATTTGTCCTGGTGGGATATGGATTTATGATCCAGGACCCAAACTAGCAGATTACCAAACTTGTAAAACCACAAGGCTGGCTTTTCAACAATTGAAAGTCACTGTAAACTATTTTACCAAATCTTAAATCCCCCTGGGGAGAATTTATTCACTGATTAAAATGAAAAATTTGTATCACTGCCTTAGGAAGAATTAAAAATCTCTGGGGAACCTGGGCTTAAAATACAGGTTCCACCCTGAATGTTCAGATGACGTTAATTATCCCATTAGAACAAAAGTGATATTTATAAATGCTATTTTTAAAAGAATTGCTTGCCTGCTTTAATTGGGTCCATTTAACTGTGCTTGAGCAGGTAATAATCCTCCTTCACCAGGCAGAACAGGCTCGAGGGGCTGAATGGCCTCCTCCTGTTCCTATGTTCAACAAACAAGGCCGCTCCCTGTAATGTGTGAATTTTAATTAAAGCTCCATGTTAACAAGACACTACCATTTTAAATTTAAATATAAAAATATAAACGGAAATGTTCAAGCATTTTATTCCTGCAAATGAAAAATCAGTGTGGCCAACTACAGAGATACTAGCAAGTCACCCTACCAGCGATGTGCACTCCTATAAACCGGTACCCCACCCGACCCTGCTCATGAGCCATGGAAGAGGTGTACTGCACTATAAACAGCATTGTTGTAGCACTGCTCGACCTTAACGGAATTGGAATGTTCCATTAAACTGTTGAGATCGGGAATGCTTTCCGCCGTGTCTCCAAATCCGTGACGGTGGCCGTACTGGAGCGGGTCGCGGTCCAGGGCTCCGTCTGTGGGCTTCACGGTCGCCCAGCTGCTGGGGCTCCCGTTCTGGTGGAGGGAGCCGCACATTTCCGAGGACGACTGAGGGGGTCCCGTTGGTTTGGAATCCGCTGCCATCGCTCGAGGTCGAGGAAGGGTCATCACAGAAACCACCGGCCAATCCTGTGGCTCTTCTGTCAGCGAAGCCTCCCATTCCGTTCACCTGAACGGCGGGGGAGTTGTTGACGTATCTGTTTGTGGCCAGTCCGTTGGACACGTTCTCCATGTAGCTCCCGCCGTCCATATCTGTGGCGAGACAAACACCCGGCACTCAGATTTGGGAGGTTCAAATCTTATTTCCAACAATCCATCATTGTCCTTTGTTTGAGGGGAGTGGAGGGGGAGGGGGAGGGGATTGGGTGGGGGGTGGGGTGGGGGGGAGGGTATTGGGGGGGAGGGGGAGGGGATTGGGGGGGGAGGGGATTGGGGGGGGAGGAGGAGGGGGAGGGGATTTGAGGGAGGGGATTGGGGGGGGAGGGGATTGGGGGGGAGGGGATTTTGGGGGGGGAGGGGATTGGGGGGGGAGGGGATTGGGGGGGGAGGGGATTGGGGGGGGAGGGGATTGGGGGGGAGGGGATTGGGGGGGGGAGGGGATTGGGGGGGAGGAGGAGGGGGAGGGGATTGGGGGGGGAGGAGGAGGGGGAGGGGATTGGGGGGGGAGGAGGAGGGGGAGGGGATTGGGGGGGGGAGGGGATTGGGGGGTGGGGGAGGGATTTGGGGGGAGGGGAGAGGAGGGGGAGGGGATTGGGGGGAGGGGGAGGGGATGGGGGAGGGGATTGGGGGGGAGGGGATTGGGGGGGGGAGGGGATTGGGGGGGGAGGGGGATTGGGGGGGGGGGTGTAAGGAAACCTCTTAATCTTAATTAAATGATTCCTCGTGGTTCAGGCTCGAGCGTATTGTCCAAATGCAAGTTTATTACTCAGACACCAATATTATAATAACTATTACGGTTCGATGATAAACTCATACAACCTGGTTTCCTGCAGACCCTGGTGATCCGGCCCGGCCTCTGCAGGTTGGATTCTGACCGTCCCGTCCGCTTAACAAACCGAAAAGCCCGCTGCTTGTCTTCCCCTCCCCTTTAATGTCCAGAACCTTCCCCTTTAATGTGACTCATCTCACATGATGCCCAGGATGTATATTGAAGTGAGGTTCCCCCAGACCCTGATAGAATGGCCGTGTTGAAGTTTAATTGTTAATCAGTTTAACCTGCCTGGCAATCGCATCGAGATGTGATTAACTTTGATGGGACAAAAAGCAAATTCGAACAGGGAGGGGGAAAGGAAAGGGGGTGGAGTGGGGCAGGGGGGAGAAGGGGAGAGGGGCAGGGGGGAGAGGGGCAGGGGGGGAGAGGGGCAGGGGGGAGTGGGGCAGGGGGGAGAGGGGCAGGGGGGGAGAGGGGCAGGGGGGAGTGGGGCAGGGGGGAGTGGGGCAGGGGGGAGAGGGGGCAGGGGGGGAGAGGGGCAGGGGGGAGTGGGGCAGGGGGGAGTGGGGCAGGGGGGAGTGGGGCAGGGGGGAGTGGGGCAGGGGGGAGTGGGGCAGGGGGGAGTGGGGCAGGGGGGAGTGGGGCAGGGGGGAGTGGGGCAGGGGGGAGTGGGGCAGGGGGGGAGTGGGGCAGGGGGGGAGTGGGGCAGGGGGGAGTGGGGCAGGGGGGAGTGGGGCAGGGGGGAGTGGGGCAGGGGGGAGTGGGGCAGGGGGGAGTGGGGCAGGGGGGAGTGGGGCAGGGGGGAGTGGGGCAGGGGGGAGTGGGGCAGGGGGGAGTGGGGCAGGGGGGAGTGGGGCAGGGGGGAGTGGGGCAGGGGGGAGTGGGGCAGGGGGGAGTGGGGCAGGGGGGAGTGGGGGCAGGGGGGAGTGGGGCAGGGGGGAGTGGGGCAGGGGGGAGTGGGGCAGGGGGGAGTGGGGCAGGGGGGAGTGGGGCAGGGGGGAGTGGGGCAGGGGGGAGTGGGGCAGGGGGGAGTGGGGCAGGGGGGAGTGGGGCAGGGGGGAGTGGGGCAGGGGGGAGTGGGGCAGGGGGGGAGAAGGGGAGAGGGGCAGGGGGGAGAGGGGCAGGGGGGGAGTGGGGCAGGGGGGGAGTGGGGCAGGGGGGGAGTGGGGCAGGGGGGAGTGGGGGCAGGGGGGGAGTGGGGCAGGGGGGAGTGGGGCAGGGGGGAGTGGGGCAGGGGGGAGTGGGGCAGGGGGGAGTGGGGCAGGGGGGAGTGGGGCAGGGGGGAGTGGGGCAGGGGGGAGTGGGGCAGGGGGGAGTGGGGCAGGGGGGGAGAAGGGGAGAAGGGGAGAGGGGGAGAAGGGGAGAGGGGGAGAGGGGGGAGAAGGGGAGAGGGGGAGAAGGGGAGAGGGGGAGAAGGGGAGAGGGGGAGAAGGGGAGAGGGGGAGAAGGGGGGAGTGGGGCGGGGGGGGGAGTGGGGCGGGGGGGGGGAGTGGGGCGGGGGGGGGGGAGTGGGGCGGGGGGGGGGGAGTGGGGCGGGGGGGGGGGAGTGGGGCGGGGGGGGGGGGGGGGGAGAAGGGTGTTCAAGGCAGACTAGTTGCTGCCAATGATGGCATTTTACAACCAGCTGAGGAGTTAGATGTTCTTACAGTGTCAGGAAAGCTCCGCGATCTCCA